>NC_041380.1:171123930-171176884 GCF_002162155.2 Triticum dicoccoides
GGGGACGTCCTGTCGGCGGCGAATCGAACGGCGGCGAGTTCCGGTGGCCGAGGAGGGGAACGGCGACGTGGGCGGCGATGCAGGGCTCCCGGCGTCATGTGAGTTGGTGGAGACGAAGAAGAAGGCGCGGCGGTTCTTCTGGAGGCATCGGCGAGGCGAGGGGTGGCCGGTGGCCGCGGCGAACAGCGTCGTAGGCGACGGCTGCGCTCGGCACGAGAGGGAGAGAGAAACAGAGGAAGATAGGGACGGAGGGAAAGAGCGAGGAGAGTGAGAGAGGGAGCCAGGGGCTGCGTGGCGTCGCGGGAGGCGACCAGGGGAGGAGGAGGCAGCCAGGCAGGGAGGAGGTGGCCGGGGCGCGTGGCCGCGCGCGCCGGGCGCGTGCCCGTCCTCCTGGCAGAGGAGGAAGGCGACAGGGGAGGGAGGCGGCGGTGGGCTGGGCCAGCGGGAGGAGCTGGCCAGCTGGGCCGGCTACAGGTAAGTGGCCCAGGTAGTCTCTCTCTCTCTTTTTATTTCTGTTTTTATTCTGTTTTTGTTTTATTTAAATTATTTTGCCACTGTTTTGAATTTTTAAAATAATTCAAACAATGCCAAAAACTCCTCTGATATTTTATAATGCTAGATGGACTTTTCCAAAAGCTTATAAAATATTTCAGGGGTATTTAAATTATATTCTAATTATATGAATATAATTCAAATTCAAATAGCTAAAGATTTAAATTCAAAGTCCCAAGAATAAATCCTTAAAAATGTTCAATATTTTGGTTGGGACCAGAACCCTTACCAAAAATTATCAAACATTTAAGAGGAGCACTTTGGAGCAATGAATGAGATTTCCAGGGTTTTTGCCCCTCTTTTATTTAGGGTTTTGAGGCTTCCAACATTCCTCAATTCAAGTTTCAAAAATATAGACATGATGCACACATGAAGCTAGCCTAGAGCAAAGCCAGAAGCTAGGGATGTGACAATCGGACTATGATGCTTTATCACTTTCACTTAGCCATAGGAGTTTGACAGTGAGGCTACTTATATAGCCCCTGGTGGCGCATGCGCTCGCCCGAACTCGGGGCGCGTATCTGCCTGGCCGGGAAGCGGCCCTTCGTTAATGAGGAGGAATCCTAAAGATTCTAGTAAGTTTTCGGCTTTCTCTACTGAGGTGCTCGCCTGGCCGAACCGGGGCACAATCGCAGTAGTTCTCCTGGTGCCGCCTTAGCCGATAGAACGGAACGTAAGGTGGCAAAACACAGGAGCCGGGCAAACCCAACATTTGACCAAAGACATGATTCGGAGTTGATGCATATAAGGCCAAACTCGCGACGCCGAACACTCCCTAAGGTATTCGGTCTTTATGAGGGCAGGCGGGATAACACCCTTGGTAATAAGCCCCTAGTGTCCAGGTACGCGCAAAACTCTGACGTGGCCACATGCCAAAACGCCAGCCTCCTCCTTGGTTATACCAAGAAACCAGGGGATATGTATCAACAAGAGATAGTAAAAAAGGTTTACGCAGGGTTTTAATCTGAAAAGAATCCTTGGAACGGGTCCCTGCTGCACGTCTGCGCCTGTGTCTCCGTTGTGCCATATCCTGGACAGGCGTAGCACGGTGTTCATCTGTAAAAGAGAGGAACTTAGTTTAGGAAAGATCGTGCCGAACATGGGTTATACTAAATAAATGAAGTATAAATCAAAATGGGTAAAATTGAGCTTTATTATCTCTTGTTTTATATGCGCAGAGCCCCTAGTACAGGGGTATACGGCTATTAAGTCTTTATCAATTGTATGTTTATGCCGGACTCGTCTAGCCGTGTCCGTGGTCTTGACGACCTGTTTAGGTGCTTTGGCTGGTGAAGCCGCTTTATTGTGGGGCTGTCAAGGTAGCCGCACTGTCTTCCACGCGGGAGGAACACTCAATGTTTTCCCTTTAATGAGATGATGCCTCGTGGACCGGGCATCTTAAGCGTAAGAGATGCATAATGCAGTATTGCGTTAAAGCGGGCGAAAGCTTTGCGTCCCAGCAGTGCTTGATAGCTACTTGAGAATGGGCGATGTTGAAAGTTAGCTGTTCGCGACAGAAGTTATCGGGAGAGCCGAACATAACTTCTAGCCCGAGAGAACCCATGCAACGGGCGTCCGGGCCTGGCGTTACCCCTTGAAAGGAGGTTTTTGCTATGGTGAATTTTTGTTGGGTCTATCCCCATGTTTCGGATTGTGTCCTGGTATAACAGGTTTAGACCACTGTCGCCGTCCATCAGGACATTTGTAAAGTGGAGTCCGCCGATTATTGGATCTAATATGAAGGTAGTCCAGCCTGCGTTCCGGATACTTCTAGAGTAATCCTGATGGTCGAAGGTGATTGGTTTTAACAACCATTGGCGAGACTCCTTTGGGATAGGCCATATGGCTCCTATCTCTGTTGGCGCCATTCTGTTCGTCACGTGAAGTAAGTTTACTGTTTTGACTTCTTATGGGAAATCCTTTTGTTTCCTAGTGCTCTGCTTGTGGGGTTCGTCGTCGTCCTCACTTGGTGTGTCGAGCCCCTTGTGTTCGGCGTTGAGTTTGCTGGATTGCTTGAAAACCCAACAATCTCTGTGGGTATGGTTCGCAGGCTTCCCGGGAGTACTGTGTATTTGACATATCTTGTCCAAGATTTTGTTTAAGTTGGATAGCTCGTCCCTGTTATCCTTGAGGGGTGGCTTTCTTTGATTCTGCCGCGAGCTTTTGAATCCGGCATTGACCGCCGTGCTCCTTGGGCTGTTTCTCTTATTCCGGTGCTGGTCCTTGTTGGGTCGAGGTTTTCCGTTTCCATCCCTAACTTCGGATGTACTTGGGTCACTGGTGCTACATCTTGCCAACCAGCTGTCCTCTCCTGCGCAAAAGCGGGTCATGAGGCTTGTTAATGCGGCCATTGTTCTTGGCTTTTCTTGGCCAAGGTGTCTGGCGAGCCATTCGTCTCGAACGTTATGCTTAAAAGCTGCTAGGGCTTTGGCGTCCGGATAGTTGACTATCTGATTCTTTTTAGTAAGAAATCTGTTCCAGAATTTCCGGGCTGATTCTCCGGGCTGTTGAGTTATGTGACTGAGATCGTCTGCATCCGGAGGGAGGACATAGGTCCCTTGAAAATTTGCCCGGAAAGCATCCTCAAGCTCTTCCCAACTTCCAATGGTGTTTTTGGGAAGGCTTTTGAGCCAATGCCGGGCTGGCCCTTTAAGCTTGAGGGGTAAGTATTCTATGGCGTGGAGGTCATCTCGTCTGGCTATGTGTATGTGGAGGATATAATCCTTGATCCAGACCCCAGGGTCTGTTGTTCCGTCGTACGCCTCTATGTTTACGGGTTTGAATCCCGTTGGAAATTCATGGTCCAGCACCTCATCGGTGAAACATAGGGGGTGTGCGGCACCCCTGTATTTGGGTGTGTCGTGATGTTCGGATATTTGTTGTGTTGCATTGCTTACTAGAGCTTGCTTTCTTGGCCCATAGATAGATCTGGCTGGGCCATCTTTTTGATGCGGATCCTTTGGTGGATCGCCTACCGGCTTGTGTGCATCGCCGCTTGCCGCTCCATGCTGGCCATGCGGTCATCTATCCTACCGGGTGGCTTTCCTATTTTTTGACTGCGGGGGCTCTAAGGCCTCCTCGTCAAATTCAGGCAGTAGCTTTCGCTTTGGATAGCTTTTTGTGCGGCGATTGCCGCCATATTTGTCTGCGGTGTTGCGTACTTTGCTCCATCTGATTCTGAGTGCATCTTCCACAGTTTTGAGCTTCCGCTTCTGCTTTTTCAGGCTACGCGCAGTAGCGACGAGCCCTTCATGGAGGTTCTTCTGCTCCATGCGCCTATCCGGCATAAGGTCGTCCGGACTGTTGTTTTCGCCGGGGACGGGGTGTTCGGTTTGTTTATCCAAGTTGCCCTGTTCAGACGTTTGCTCGAAGGCATGTTCGTCGTCCGCCGGCTCGTCCTGCTCTATGGCTGGGTCTGTATAGCTGTTGTCTCTATCGAGGCGGGGCTTGGAGTGGCACTTACGTCGCCGCTTTGATTGCTTTTCGAGTGAACGATCCCTTGTTGCATCCCTGTGTTCCTCGTCATCGCTTCCTTTGGGTGTGTCCACCATGTATACATCATGAGATGAGGTGGCTGTCCAGTGCCTTATAGGCGTTGGTTCATGTTCATCTCCTACATCGTCGTCCATACCGTCGATGTATTCGGAGTTGAAGTCGAGCACATCGTTTAAATTATCAACAGTGGCTACAAAGTGGGTGGTGGGTGGGCTTTGAATTTCTTCATCATCCGCATCCCAACCTTGTTGACCATAGTCCGGCCAGGGCTCTCCTGTTAAAGAGAGATACTTTAGTGAATTCAGAATACCGCCGAAGGGCGAGTGCTGAAAGATGTCCGCGGCGGTGAACTCCATGATCGGCGCCCAATCGGGTTCGATCGGTAGGGGCGCGGAGGGCTCGGAGTCTGGAGAGGAGCCCGGCTCCTTGGAGTCACGGGCTTCGCAGAGAATAGGGCTGGTGTTCGGCTCGATTGCCATAGAGATTGCAGCCCCCGAGGCGGTGTCCAACCACCCATCCTCGATTGGTGCAGTTGGCTCTGAATTAAGGGTCGGAGCTGATGCGGGTGCGGCCTCCAGGGCACTATTCGGCGGCAGAGCTAGATCATGCCCATCGTGACAGTGCGGCGCGCTCGGCTGTGGCTCAAATCCGTCGAAGATCAAGTCTCTGCGGAGGTCCACTGTGTAGTTTAAACTTCCGAATCTGACCTGACGGCCAGGGGCGTAGCTTTTGATCTGCTCTAGATGGCCAAGCGAATTGACCCGCAGTGCAAATCCGCCAAATACGAAGATCTGTCTGGGGAGAAAAGTCTCACCCTAGATCGCATCGTCGTTGATGATCGGAGGAGCCATCGGGCCTAAAAGTGACGACACAGAGGAACTCTCAATGAAAGCACCAATGTCGGTGTCAAAACCGGCGGATCTCGGGTAGGGGGTCCCGAACTGTGTGTTTAGGCGGATGGTAACAGGAGGCAGGGGACACGATGTTTTACCCAGGTTCGGGCCCTCTTGATGGAGGTAAAACCCTACGTCCTGCTTGATTAATATTGATGATATGGGTAGTACAAGAGTAGATCTACCACGAGATCGGAGAGGCTAAACCTTAGAAGCTAGCCGATGGTATGATTGTTGTTCGTCCTATGGACTAAAACCCTCCGGTTTACATAGACACCGGAGAGGGCTAGGGTTACACAGAGTCAGTTACAATGATAGGAGATCTACATATCTGTATCGCCAAGCTTGACTTCCATGCCAAGGAAAATCCCTTTCGGACACGGGACGAAGTCTTCAATCTTGTATCTTCATAGTCCAGGAGTCCGGCCGAAGGTATAGTCCGGCTATCCGGACACCCCCTAATCCAGCACTTCCTCAGTCCTCGTCTGGCGCTTCCCCAAACGAACATCTGGACTCGCCGTGGATGTGGCCTCCTGGCTCCGCCCCACCCGTGCCTACTCCCTATTATGCGGCGGCCCAACCATCCATCTCGAGCAAAAGAAGTTCAATGCCTCGCACACGAGCAGTCCATCCAGCTTTTCATTGTGGGTCTCCCACAGCACCCTCGAGGACCTGCCCAAGGCCGAGGCGGCGACCTGCCTGACTCCTACAATGTGACCTTCATGCATGTGTCTTCTCCGCCGCCGCTGTCTCGTCATCGACTTCATCGGTAAAGATCTCTTTGAAAACCATTCAGATATTTGCTGGCCTGGACCACTGATGGTACAATGTCACACCCTAGCTAGTTCATGCATTAGAGTGTTGCATCATGTCTATTCTTTCATCAGAAACCTGAAATGGGGATGACAGAACCCCCAGCCCCCTCTGAAACCAACTAGGGTTTACTAAAAACTTTTTCAATGAACCTGAAATGCCCTTCTAAAATGCCCATCATTTTTGTCTTGGTTCAGAACCTCTACCAAAAGTGATGCACATTTTCCTAGGTCATCTTAGGGTCTTTGAATTAAATCATAGATATTTGAATTTGGAAATTTAAAATTATATAAAATATTCAGATGCTCAAATATCTCCAAACTAAAATGTTTCATGTTGGAAATAATCCAACTATGGACCAGGAGTAGTTTGGTGATTTTAGGAGTTGCCTAAGTATTTTTAATAATTCAACAAAGTTGCAGAAGTATTAAAAAAACAGAAAACAGGAGAAATAGCAAAAACTTACCTGGCACCCAGCACCCGGCCCACCTGCCGGCCCAGCCCAGCGCCGCTCCAGCGAGCTGCTTGCCGGACAGGCAGGCAGGCAGGTGCCCGACGGCGGCCGCAGCGTGCGCCACGCAGCTGGCCGTCGCCCTGCTTCACCTCCTCGCCTTGTGGTTGGATGGATGAACTCCACGCCGCGCCGTGAACTCGCAGGACACCTCCATTCTCCCCCAACCCCTCTCTCTCACGCTCCCCCGCCATGGCCGACGCCATGGCCGCCACCCCCTCGCCGTAGCCACGCCCTCCGTCAACCCCACGCCGTGCCGCCATGTCCAGGAGCTCCGCCACCCTCCTCTCCTTCGAGCAAGCCGAGCCCCGAGCGCTCGCAAGGCCCGAGCCCACCGCATCGACCTCGACCGAACCGCCGTCGCCAGAGATCCCCTTCAATGCCGACGTCGCTCCGGCCCGTCCCCGGCCGCACCAAGTGCTTCGTCGAACTCCCCGTGAGCTTAGCCATCTTCCCCTCCCTTCTTTTCTTGCTCCCGAGCTGTGTAGTGACCTCCTGGAGCTCAACCGCACCCACCGCCGTGGAGCTCGTCGCCGACGTGCTCCCGGTCACCCTCCTGCCACAAACTGGTGTCCATCATGCTCACCACGTCACGTAGCACCTAACCAGCTACTCCCCGCACCTCACCGACCCCTCTAGCGTCAAGTTCGCCTTCGGCCGAACTCCGGTGGCCGCCAAAGTCGTTGCCGGCGCCAACTCCGGCCATCCCGACCCCAACGGACTCCACCAAGAGCTGCGGCTCCTCCCCAGCTCCACTCCGATGGCCTCCGCGACTCGTTTGGTTGCCGGAACGGCCAAAACCACTTCCGCCGCCGCGTCGGGCTCGCCGGCGGCTAAACGCCGGTGCAGCCGACCTGGGTTTGACCGCGGGTGGTCCCTGGTTGACTCCGATGAGTCAATGACAGGTGGGGCCCAGCCCTGTTAATTAAATAGGTTTAGTTTTAATTAAACTTTAACTAAACTAATCACACTGACACACGGGACCCACTGTCAGGTTTGACCGGACCGTGTCCCGTTGACCCGCTGATGTCACACTGACGTCAGGCTGACGCAGTAATTGATTTCTGGATTTATTCTAATATAGGAAATTCCAGAATATAGTTTAAACTTCAAAAATTCATAACTTTTAATCTGTAACTCCAAATCAGACAAGTTATATATGAAAAATGATCAGAAAAATCCAACCTATCCATCTCTACTATTTTCATGCATGATTAAACAAGTTAACTTGATGATTAATGCAGAACAAGATAAAACACTTTAAAGGGCCATGTATGAGTTTGAAATTTGAATCTTTGGTTCAAATTGGTTCAAACCCTTCTGGTTTTAGTTGCATTAGCCCAACACACTCATATTTCCATGTTCCATGCATGCATCATATTGTTGCACATTGTTTGGTGATGGCTGTGTATCGGTGTTCTTTGCGGCAGGTTCTACCCCCGAGGAGTACCGTGATTACCCTAGCGAAGAACCATATCAGTGCATCGAACCATCAGGCAAGCAACCAACCATTTGATCATATCGATACAATCCCATGTTCTCGCTCTTGCTCTCTCTTACTGCATTAAGACAACGCATTTCAAACTGCTGTGTGCTGTGGTAGTTGAACCCATTTCCTCTGCATGACCTGTCATTGCCACAGTAACTAGATGAAACCCACTAGCATGTGTAGGAGTTGATTGAGCCATATGTATGTGTTGTTCCTACCTTCCTATGCCTGCTATGCTTAGAGTCGTGTCAGGTCTGGTTCATCTGGGTGATGGGCTAGAGTGAAATGATTATGTTGGTAATGAGAGTGGTGTGGTGAACACGATTTGGTAAAGGTATCGATGAGAGGCCATGTAGGAGTACATGGTGGGTTGTTTCATTGAAGCCGACCTTAAGCACTGAGATCTGTATGTGTGATTTAAGATACAGCTACTACCATGCATTGGGCCCTGAAATATGACCCCGCTCGACTTCTTATCCACCCTAGTTCTCTGTCCAGGAGTTGCAAGTAGTTTCTGGTGTTTGTAGCCTACTGGAGGCCGTGGACAGCGCTGACCGTAGGGGTGGGCTGTGATGCGGTAGGTACGTGGCACGGTGTACCGAATACCCGTTAGGTATCTCGGGAACCCTGTTCACATCGTTTGGGGCTGTGAGCGAAACCTCGGCCGGATCTCCTCATGGATGGAACCCGAATAGGCGATAAACCTGGACTAGAGACTTAGGTGTTTAGGTAGGTCGTGGTCTACACCCACGTCGGCTTTCGCTTGAAGTCTGCCGAGCACATGTCGTGTGCAGACGCTAAGTGGTGGAAACATGTATGAAGAAGTACACCCCTGCAGGGTTAACATGATCTATTCGAATAGTCGCGTCCGCGGTAAAGGACTACTTGGTTGCCTATACAGTTCATAGACAAGTAAATGGAAACTACTAAAAGCCTCAAGATAAGTGTGAGTGCCGAGGATGGCTCTTCCGTAGGAAGATGGAGGTGGATCCTCGGTAGTGTATTGAAGTGGTGAGTAGTGGACTCGTGTGCGCAAAACCATTTCAAGTTGGAGTCTCGTAGGATAGCCTAGCCAAGAGTCAAAGCTGGCTTGCTGCAACAACTCCACCAACCCTTCTTGATAATATGCATGTATGTAGGATCTGATGTAAGTCTTGCTGGGTACCTTTGTACTCATGTTGCTATAATCTACATTTTTACAGAAGACGCTGCAACCCCTTCTGATGGGTTCTTCATAGACGTTGACATCAATGAGTAGGCTAAGGCCCAGGTGGTGATCCTGAGCTTGTGAAGGACCACGTAGTATAGCTAGGCTTTCCAAGCCTCTTTTATTTTACTAGTTGTCTGTACTCAGACAAGTTACTTCGGCTGCTGGTTTGTATGACTGTATGACTTGAATGCTGGGTCGTGTGACCCGTACCTATGTGTATGTTATGTATGGCTCTCTGAGCCTTAAATAAAGTACTTGTGTCGTAGAGTCATGTTGTGATGCCTTGTTGTATTTGCACATATCGAGCATATTGTGTGTATGATTGAAATGCTTGGTATGTGTGGGATCTGACTATCTAGTTGTTTATCTTTAGTAGCCTCTCTTACCGGGAAATGTCTCCTAGTGTTTCCACCGAGCCATGGTAGCTTGCTACTGCTCCGGAACACTTAGGCTGGCCGGCATGTGTCCTTCTTCGTTCCTGTGTCTGTCCCTTCGGGGAAATGTCACGCATTGAGTACCGGAGTCCTGTTAGCCCGCTACAGCCCAGTTTACCGGAGTCCTGCTAGCCCAGTGCTACAGCCCGGACCCACTCGCTGATGACCGACACGTTCGATGTTGGGTCATGGATGCTTGTCCCTGTAAGTTTGTGCCACTTTGGGTTTACGACCAGCCATGTCAGCCCGGGCTCCTTATCATATGGGTGCTAGCGACACTATCATATACGTGTGCCAAAAGGCGCAAACGGTCCCGGGCAAAGGTAAGACGACACCCGTGGAATACCGTGCGTGAGGCCGCAAAGTGATATGAGGTGTTACATGCTAGACCTATGTGGCATAGAGTCGGGGTCCTGACAGCGTTGGCATCAGAGCCGGACTGCCTGTAGGTTCTCCAAGCCAAACTGGTCGATGTTGAGTCTAGAAATTCTTTAGTTATATGTAGGGGAATTGTTTGTGGGTTGGAACGTAAGGCTCTTTTTACTCCTTTATCTTATGACATTCTGATCTGAGTCAGTCTATTCTTCCACCGGGGGTTAAGGAATTAGGATCTTTTCTCTCTATCAGGTTCACGTGTTACTAATCAGTAGTACCTTATAGGTTTGATGGATACAAGCCTAGTTCAGTTCTACTACCACATTATGTTGCTGGGATGGACTCAGAACTTTGATATGATGTTGTTGAGTGTGTATGAAATCCTTTGTCAAATGTCTCAAAATCCTTTTTGAGCATTTACAGCTGTTATGCTGTCGAAATTTTGCTAGGAATTCTAATGCCTTTGCATTATGGTTGTGCTTTCAGATGGCCACTCGCGACCTCAATCAAGTGGTTCGCCTGACTCGATGCCTAGATGTACCCGGCCATACCGCCATGTTGGTCAGGGTACTGAGGCTGGATACCGTTGGTATCCTGAGTACACGGTCGAAGAGCAATTTCGAGACTTTAATCAAAGCCAGTATCTCTGCACTGTCAGGATATTTCCATCTTATCCTGGATCCACCGAGCCCCTTCACTGCTCCTATGGACTCAGGGTTACTATTGAGATGGCCGTGCAGGATGCCGCCTACTCTATGATGACCATCATGCGAGTCAGGACTGGCCCATTTCGAGACTCTGATTTCCGGTATATGCCAGCATCACTTCCGGGAGCACAAGGGTATCTCCAGGCTATCTATGCTGACCCCACTCAGGAGGATTCATGGACTCGCACCACTGCTGAGATGCTCGAGGATAAGGACCGTGAAAATCGGGCCTTGAGGCTAGAGCTTTTCAATACCCGTGCTGACCATTGGGCCACATTGACTCGGTTTGCACCGGCGGTGCAAGCTGGATATTCAGATATGCGCGATCTCTATCCTGTGAGATCTGCTCTGCCAGACGTGATGGGTTGGCGTGATGTAGGAGGCATCACCCCACCTCGCGGTCCCCGCAGGCCACCATCTGTTGGTCCAAGACCTCATCCTAGCCCCTATTGTCCGCAAGCTCCGCGAGATCGTCTGTTTCCGGATGATCATGTTGAGCTTCCAGGCTATGGAGGTGACTTCTATGAGGACTACTACGGATCGGTCTGAGTTAGTGGTAGTATCACTAGTTCGTACTAGCTGTGTCGTCTATCGTCCTGCGTGACTCGTGGGATATGACCTAGTTTGTACCGCTTCCGGAGATGTAGAAAAATAATGTATAGGAGCTTGGGATGCCTCCGATGTGATGTAATCTTCTTTTCACCGTAATAGTACCTTGTTTGGTCTTGTACTAAACTTTGTATGGTGTGTATGACGATGGAATAAAAGAAGCAGTTTCTGTATCTACCATGTCATACAGATGATCATCTTGCATTCCGAGTTATCCTTTACATTCTGTATCCTATGTCGGAATCTTATCATTCTGACTAAATCATTGTCTTGTTTACCTACGATAGTAGACACGCGCAATAACCCTGCTCCTCAAGAGCAGGCCGAAGGCAGTGAAGTCAGGAATGCAAATCTGCCTCATCCTCCTTCCCTAGCCGAGGTTATGCTGGAAGCCGAGAGAAACAAGCGGGAGACCAACCGTTTGTTGGAGCGTATTGAATAGAACACAACACACCATCAGAGAAATAACTTGGTGTCACTCAGTGATTTCATCAAGTTACATCCACCCACGTTCCACCACTCCGTCGAGCCTCTCGACGCTGATGACTGGCTTCGCAGTATTTCTCACAAACTGCATTCCGCGCTAGTAGCTGAGGCTGACAAGGTCACCTTTGCTGCATATCATCTTGAAGGCCCCGCCAGTCTATGGTGGGAGAATTATGGAGCTATGCGCCCAGCGGGCCATGTCACTACCTGGGCTGAATTCAGCGAGGCTTTCCGTGAACATCACATTTCGGAGGGTCTCATAGATCGTAAACGTGAGGAATTTTGCAGTTTCACTCAGGGCCGACTCTCTGTGGATGCTTACAGCAGGGAGTTCGGTAACCTCGCACGATATGCCACTGAGGAAGTTTCTACTGATGCCAAGAAGCAAGCAAGGTTCCGTAAGGGACTTAGTCCTGAGCTTCGCCGCGACCTCCGTCTGCATGAGTGCACATCTTTTCAGAAGCTCGTTAACAAGGCCATCAGTGCTGAGACTGGTCAGACTGATTATGACGCAACACGCAAGCATGGCCGTGACGTGGGTTCCTCATCCGGTGCTGGTCCTCAGAAGCGCCGCGTGTGGGTGCCTAACACTGCCCTGCCACCCAGGTTCACACCGAGGCCATCCTTCCAGGCGCGTCGCCCTGTTCAACAGTTTGCACCAGCCAAGCCCTATGGTGGTCCAACCAACAGTGCTCCTCCATGTACCAGTTCCGTGACTTGTTTCAAGTGTGGGGAATCAGGCCACTATATGCGCGAGTGTCCCCAAACCAACCCCAACCAATCTGCTAAAGCTGTTGGCCGTGGCAAGCCGACAGGCAAAGTGTTCCACGCCAAGCCGGCCACCGCTACACGTGGCCATGTCAACTGTATCTCTGTCGAAGAAGCTCAAGAGGATCCCAACGTCGTTCTCGGTACGCTCCTTGTTAATTGCCACCCGGCATCTGTTCTTTTTGATACAGGAGCCTCTCATTCTTTCATATCCGAAAATTATGCTCGTTTGCATAACACCGCATTCTGTGACATGCCATCCACTATGGAAATTTCTACTCCCGGTTCTAGATGGCAAACCTCCAGGGTAAGTCATGGAAATGAAATCCAAGTCGATAGACTTGTTTTCCTTGCCTTTTGATAGCTCTTAAATCTTCAGATATTAATATCATCTTGGGTATGGACTAGATGTCAGCCCATCATGCCAAAATTGATTGCTTCTCTAGGACTGTTCAACTCACCCATCCTTCGGGGAAGATAGTCAATGTCTTGACCCGAATAGCCAAGCGACAGTTATTTTCTCTTAACGCCAGCCCTTTGCCAGACCTTGAGGACGTTCCGGTAGTCCGTGACTTCCCGGATGTCTTCCCAGAGGAATTGCCAGGTGTTCCACCTGACAGGGATGTTGAGTTCGTAATAGACCTCATTCCAGGAACCGTTCCGATTGCTAGAAGACCCTATAAGATGGCACCACTAGAACTAGCCGAGCTTAAGAAACAACTCGATGAGTCCTTGAAAAAGGGTTTCATCCGACCTAGTTCATCTCCGTGGGCTTGCCCCGTCCTCTTCGTCAAGAAGAAGGATGGTACGGACCGGATGGTTGTAGATTATCGACCTGTCAATTTGGTCACAATCAAGAACAAATATCCGCTCCCCAGGATCAACGACCTGTATGATCAGCTCGCTGGATCCTCAATCTTCTCCAAAATGGATTTGAGGATGGGCTACCATCAAATCAAAATCAGGAACGGGGACATTCCTAAAACGGCCTTTGTTACTCGTTATGGCTAATACGAGTACACCGTCATGTCCTTCGGTTTAACCAACGCTCCAGCCACCTTTTCTCGGTTAATGAACTCAATCTTCATGGAGTATTTGGATAAATTCGTCGTGGTTTACCTCGATGATATACTCATCTACTCCAAGAACGAGGAAGAACATGCCGAACATCTAAGGCTAGTGTTGAAGAAACTTCGAGAGCATCGTCTTTATGCCAAATTCTCTAAATGTGAATTTTGGTTGTCAGAAGTGACCTATCTGGGTCATGTAATATTTGGTAAAGGTATTGCTGTTAACCCTGAGCGAGTTCAAGCCGTCCTTAATTGGACTCCACCTGAATCGGTCAAGCAAGTTCGGAGTTTTCTAGGCTTAGCGAGCTATTGCCGTCGCTTTGTCGAAAATTTCTCCAAAGTTGCAAAACCTCTAACTGAACTCCTCAAGAAAGATAAAAAGTTCGAATGGACTCCACAATGTGAGCACAGCTTTCAGGAACTGAAAAGACGCCTGACTTCTGCTCCCGTACTGGTACCGCCAGACTTCTCTAAGGACTTTGTTATCTACTGCGACGCCTCGCGACAAGGACTAGGTTGCATTCTCATGCAAGATCGACACGTAATTGCTTACGCTTCACGGCAATTGCACCCACATGAGGAGAATTATCCTACTCATGATCTAGAGCTCGCAGCTGTAGTCTATGCACTTAAAACCTGGCGACATTACCTCCTCGGTAATCGTTGCGAAATATTCACTAATCACCAAAGTCTGAAGTACATCTTCACCCAACCGGATTTGAATCTCAGGCAAAGACGTTGGGTCGAGTTGATCACAGATTTCGACTTAGGAATACCTTACACCCCAGGGAAAGCCAACGTCATGGCTGATGCGCTAAGTCGTAAATCTTATTGTAACAACGTGATGTTACAACAAAGTCAACCGCTTCTCCCTGAGGAATTTCGGAAGCTTAACCTTCACATTGTTCCTCAAGGATTTCTTTCCACCTTGGTGGCGAAACCTACTCTTACGGATCAAATTATCGCTGCCCAAAAGCGAGATAAGGGAATATCTAAAATCAAGGAGAACATTGCTAGCGGAGGTGCTAGTTGTTTCTCCACAAATGATCATGGTGTTGTGTACTTTGAGAACCGTTTAGTGGTTCCCAAGAACCAGCATCTACGGCAGTTGATCCTTAAGGAGGCTCATGAATCTCCTCTCACCATTCATCCCGGTAGTACTAAGATGTATCAGGACCTACGCCAGAGGTTCTGGTGGACTAGGATGAAGAGAGAAATTGCTCAGTATATTGCTAATTGCGACGTCTACCGTCGTGTTAAAGCAGAGCATCAACAGCCTGCTGGCACCCTTCAACCCCTAGCTATTCCTGAATGGAAATGGGATAAAATTGGTATGGATTTCATTACCGGTTTTCCCAGGACCAAGAGAGGGAATAATGCTATCTTCGTCGTGGTCGATCGTCTTTCCAAGGTAGCACATTTCGTACCTGTTCGTGAGAGTATAACTGCTAGTCAGTTAGCAGACCTGTACATCTCCCGAATAGTGTCTCTCCATGGTGTTCCTTTGGAAATTAACTCGGATCGAGGAAGTCTTTTCACCTCTTGATTTTGGGAAAGTTTCCAAAATGCTATGGGAACCCGCCTTTCCTTTAGCACCGCTTTTCACCCTCAATCGAGTGGTCAAGTAGAACGCGTCAACCAGATCCTAGAAGACATGCTTCGAGCCTCTGTTATCTCATTCGGAATGGAGTGGGAGAAATGCCTTCCATTTGCCGAATTTGCTTATAACAACAGCTATCAATCTAGCTTGGGTAAAGCCCCTTTTGAAGTTCTCTATGGACGACGGTGTCGAACACCCCTTAACTGGTCAGAAACCGGGGAAAGACAATTCTTTGGCCCGGATATGATTCAGGAAGCAGAAGAGCAAGTTCGCATCGTTCGTGAAAAGTTGAAAACAGCCCAATCTCGTCAAAAGAGTCAGTATGACCGAAAACATAAGGCTATGACTTTCGAGGTTGACGAGAAGGCTTACCTTCGGGTTACTCATCTGAAGGGAACCCATCATTTCGGTATCAAAGGCAAATTGGCTCCTCGTTACATTGGACCTTTCCGTATTCTCGCTAAACGAGGAGAAGTTGCCTACCAGTTGGAACTACCTCCGCATCTCTCCAGAGTCCACGATGTCTTCCACGTTTCTCAACTCAGGCGTTGCTTCTCGGATCCTATCCGTGGAGTGGACCACGAAACGCTTGATCTCCAAGATAATCTCACGTATCGAGAGTACCCCATTCGTATCCTCGATCAGGCCGAGCGTACCACTCGACGTCATAATATCAAGTTTCTCAAAGTTCAATGGTCGCACCATTCTGAGGATGAAGCAACTTGGGAAATGGAGGATCTTCTTCGACTCGAGTATCCCGCCCTCTTTCCGGAGGAACCCAAATCTCGGGACGAGATTCTTTTGAGTGGGGGTGAGTTGTCACACCCTAGCTAGTTCATGCATTAGAGTGTTGCATCATGTCTATTATTTCATCAGAAACCTGAAATGGGGATGACAGAACCCCCAGCCCCCTCTGAAACCAACTAGGGTTTACTAAAAACTTTTTCAATGAACCTGAAATGCCCTTCTAAAATGCCCATCATTTTTGTCTTGGTTCAGAACCTCTGCCAAAAGTGATGCACATTTTCCTAGGCCATCTTAGGGTCTTTGAATTAAATCATAGATATCTGAATTTGGGCATTTAAAATTATATAAAATATTCAGATGCTCAAATATCTCCAAACTAAAATGTTTCATGTTGGAAATAATCCAACTATGGACCAGGAGTAGTTTGGTGATTTTAGGAGTTGCCTAAGTATTTTTAATAATTCAACAAAGTTGCAGAAGTATTAAAAAAACAGAAAACAGGAGAAATAGCAAAAACTTACCTGGCGCCCAGCACCCGGCCCACCCGCCGGCCCAGCCCAGCGCCGCTCCAGCGAGCTGCTTGCCGGCCAGGCAGGCAGGCAGGTGCCCGACGGCGGCCGCAGCATGCGCCACGCAGCTGGCCTTCGCCCTGCTTCACCTCCTCGCCTCGTGGCTGGATGGATGAACTCCACGCCGCGCCGTGAACTCGCAGGACACCTCCATTCTCCCCCAACCCCTCTCTCTCGCGCTCCCCCGCCATGGCCGACGCCATCGCCGCCACCCCCTCGCCGTAGCCATGCCCTCCGTCAACCCCACGCCGTGCCGCCGTGTCCAGGAGCTCCGCCACCCTCCTCTCCTTCGAGCAAGCCGAGCCCCGAGCGCTCGCAAGGCCCAAGCCCACCGCATCGACCTCGACCGAACCGCCGTCGCCGGAGATCCCCTTCAACGCCGACGTCATTCTGGCCCGTCCCCGGCTGCACCAAGTGCTTCGTCGAACTCCCCGTGAGCTTAGCCATCTTCCCCTCCCTTCTTTTCTTGCTCCCGAGCTGTGTAGTGACCTCCCGGAGCTCAACCGCACCCACCGCCGCGGAGCTCGTCGCCGACGTGCTCCCGCTCACCCTCCGGCCACAAACTGGTGTCCATCATGCTCACCACGTCACGTAGCACCTAACCAGCTACTCCCCGCACCTCACCGACCCCTCTAGCGTCAAGTTCGCCTTCGGCCGAACTCCGGTGGCCACCAAAGTCGTTGCCGGCGCCAACTCCGGCCACCCCGACCCCAACGGACTCCACCAAGAGCTGCGGCTCCTCCCCAGCTCCACTCCGATGGCCTCCGCGACTCGTTTGGTTGCCGGAACGGCCAAAACCACTTCCGCCGCCGCGTCGGGCTTGCCGGCGGCTAAACGCTGGTGCAGCCGACCTGGGTTTGACCGCGGGTGGGCCCTGGTTGACTCCGATGAGTCAATGACAGGTGGGGCCCAGCCCTGTTAATTAAATAGGTTTAGTTTTAATTAAACTTTAACTAAACTAATCACACTGACACGCGGGACCCACTGTCAGGTTTGACCGGACCGTGTCCCGTTGACCCGCAGATGTCACACTGACGTCAGACTGACGCAGTAATTGATTTCTGGATTTATTCTAATATAGGAAATTCCAGAATATAGTTTAAACTTCAAAAATTCATAACTTTTAATCTGTAACTCCAAATCAGACAAGTTATATATGAAAAATGATCAGAAAAATCCAATCTATCCATCTGTACTATTTTCATGCATGATTAAACAAGTTAACTTGATGATTAATGCAGAACAAGATAAAACACTTTAAAGGGCCATGTATGAGTTTGAAATTTGAATCTTTGGTTCAAATTGGTTCAAACCCTTCTGGTTTTAGTTGCATTAGCCCAACACACTCATATTGCCATGTTCCATGCATGCATCATATTGTTGCACATTGTTTGGTGATGGCTGTGTATCGGTGTTCTTTGCAGCAGGTTCTGCCCCCGAGGAGTACCGTGATTACCCTACCGAAGAACCATATCAGTGCATCGAACCATCAGGCAAGCAACCAACCATTTGATCATATCGATACAATCCCATGTTCTCGCTCTTGCTCTCTCTTACTGCATTAAGACAACGCGTTTCAAACTGCTGTGTGCTGCGGTAGTTGAACCCATTTCCTCTGCATGACCTGTCATTGCCACAGTAACTAGATGAAACCCACTAGCATGTGTAGGAGTTGATTGAGCCATATGTATGTGTTGTTCCTACCTTGCTATGCCTGCTATGCTTAGAGTCGTGTCAGGTCTGGTTCATCTGGGTGATGGGCTAGAGTGAAATGATTATGTCGGTAATGAGAGTGGTGTGGTGAACACGATTTGGTAAAGGTATCGATGAGAGGCCATGTAGGAGTACATGGTGGGTTGTTTCATTGAAGCCGACCTTAAGCACTGAGATCTGTATGTGTGATTTAAGATACAGCTACTACCATGCATTGGGCCTTGAAATATGACCCCGCTTGACTTCTTATCCACCCTAGTTCTCTGTCCAGGAGTTGCAAGTAGTTTCTGGTGTTTGTAGCCTACTGGAGGCCGTGGACAGCGCTGACCGTAGGGGTGGGCTGTGATGCGGTAGGTACGTGGCACGGTGTACCGAATACCCGTTAGGTATCTTGGGAACCCTGTTCACATCGTTTGGGGCTGTGAGCGAAACCTCGGTCGGATCTCCTCATGGATGGAACCCGAATAGGCGATAAACCTGGACTAGAGACTTAGGTGTTTAGGTAGGTCGTGGTCTACACCCACGTCGGCTTTCGCTTGAAGTCTGCCGAGCACATGTCGTGTGCAGACGCTAAGTGGTGGAAACATGTATGAAGAAGTACACCCCTGCAGGGTTAACATGATCTATTCGAATAGCCGCGTCCGCGGTAAAGGACTACTTGGTTGCCTATACAGTTCATAGACAAGTAAATGGAAACTACTAAAAACCTCAAGATAAGTGTGAGTGCCAAGGATGGCTCTTCCGTAGGAAGACGGAGGTGGATCCTCGATAGTGTATTGAAGTGGTGAGTAGTGGACTCGTGTGCGCAAAACCATTTCAAGTTGGAGTCTCGTAGGATAGCCTAGCCAAGAGTCAAAGCTGGCTTGCTGCAACAACTCCACCAACCCTTCTTGATAATATGCATGTATGTAGGATCTGATGTAAGTCTTGCTGGGTACCTTTGTACTCATGTTGCTATAATCTACATTTTTACAGAAGACGCTGCAACCCCTTCTGATGGGTTCTTCATAGACGTTGACATCAATGAGTAGGCTAAGGCCCAGGTGGTGATCCTGAGCTTGTGAAGGACCACGTAGTATAGCTAGGCTTTCCAAGCCTCTTTTATTTTACTAGTTGTCTGTACTCAGACAAGTTACTTCCGCTGCTGGTTTGTATGACTGTATGACTTGAATGCTGGGTTGTGTGACCCGTACCTATGTGTATGTTATGTATGGCTCTCTGAGCCTTAAATAAAGTACTTGTGTCGTAGAGTCATGTTGTGATGCCTTGTTGTATTTGCACATATCGAGCATATTGTGTGTATGATTGAAATGCTTGGTATGTGTGGGATCTGACTATCTAGTTGTTTATCTTTAGTAGCCTCTCTTACCGGGAAATGTCTCCTAGTGTTTCCACCGAGCCATGGTAGCCTGCTACTGCTCTGGAACACTTAGGCTGGCCGGCATGTGTCCTTCTTCGTTCCTGTGTCTGTCCCTTCGGGGAAATGTCACGCATTGAGTACCGGAGTCATGTTAGCCCGCTACAGCCCGGTTTACCGGAGTCCTGCTAGCCCAGTGCTACAGCCCGGACCGACTTGCTGATGACCGACACGTTCGTTGCTGGGTCATGGATGCCTGTCCCTGTAAGTCTGTGCCACTTGGGGTTTACGACTAGCCATGTCAGCCCGGGCTCCTTATCATATGGGTGCTAGCGACACTATCATATACGTGTGCCAAAAGGCGCAAACGGTCCCGGGCAAAGGTAAGACGACACCCGTGGAATACCGTGCGTGAGGCCGCAAAGTGATATGAGGTGTTACATGCTAGACCTATGTGGCATAGAGTCGGGGTCCTGACATACAAGCTCACAATTATGTGTTGTAAGATGAAGTGGAGTCGCTGGGGTTGCCACCACCAACAACGTACCTCGCCGGAAAGACCACGGCCGACTTCTTGCACGGTGCGAACTTCACGGTGGGCGGCGTGACGGCGCTTCACCTGGCGTTCCTGCAGAGCAGAGGGAAAACATCGTTCGTGCCGGTCTTTCTCAGCAAACAGACGAGCTGGTTCAACGGTGTTCTGCAGCTTCTCGACTCCACAGGCAACGGTATCCAATGTGCATCATGATTCTTGATTCATCACAGATATCCGACAATTCCATTTTAATTATGTTTTGTGGAATTCATTCGGGGTTGTCGGTCGAGCCAGAGATCTCCAACTAGCTCAGCTCGTGCCATTGTACGCGCGAGTCCTCAAAAACTTCAACGGTATTGAATATATTGCAGGGCAGCACAAGATCATGGCGAGATCCCTCTTGTATGCGGGAGAGATCGGATTCAATGACTACTCTTTCGTCGCCGTCTTCGGCAAGGACACCGTGTGTCTAGAGCAGGGTCTGGTGCCGCACATCATCGGCGCCATCTAGTCGGTCCTCACCATAAGCACTTCGGTCGGTCAACTCAGCTCACCGCATGGCCACTCTTTCAATTAATAGACTAACACAAGTCGGCAACTCTTTCAATTTAAGCCACTTGTGCCATTGTATGCAGGGCGTGATCGTCGTCAAAGCACAAATGATGGTGGTGGCGGGGATGCATGGCGCGATCGCCGTCGGCACGGGCGTTGTGTCTTCTCCGCCTCCCTCCTTCCTCCGCATGTGGTGGACGCCATGACGTGCTCGCCGGATCCCTACACAAAGATGTTGAAGTTCAAAAGAAATAAGGATACAAGTTCAAGGACCGTGGTGAAGTTTGAAATTTGTGTGAGCTTTCTATACATCTTCAACCCAGTGTGCCTTCTTGCTACATGCAACATAAGGTTCCAATTTTCTGAACATTTAGCATTTGTTTCTTGGGAGGGTGTCAAATTTCATGAACATGAATCTTCTATCACATGTGTTTAGCATAGTTATCTGTGATTACTCAGCTCCTTGTGTCGGTCCGCAAAAACACACATCTTGCTTCTTCCAAGTTGTTGCAGAAGTTGCTTCTTTTGTATGGTTGCCTAGGAAAAGCAGTCTCTCTGAATGCTAGCAGCAGCAGGCTGCACCACTCAGCGGTGGAGTCGAACAAGCAATAGTAGATCATGAATGAACCCTTGGAGGTGGAGAGGCTATTTTTTGGTCGATTGATTTTCATCTGAGAGCACTAGTGTTGCTTGCTAGCTTCGCAATGGAGCTTCAAGATTGTAGAGAACTCGAATCCGATAAAAGAAGTATGATACTTGCAGGCAAGCTATTGTTCATAAAAATGTGTTTGTATTTATGCCTGAATAGAAAAAAATGATGGTTCCGAAGTTACTGTGTGTGTCTTCAGTCTTGATATCACGGTTATAACAAAACCTCTCACAAGAACTGAAATATTCATTTTGAAAAAAAAAATACTATAAGCAAATTATGCCTTGTTGCAAAAAAAATGTGATGCATACGGGATGTGTGTGTGTGTGCTTGTATTGGATGTAAATGCTCCCTAAATGCAAAAAAAGATTGAGTCGAAGCTCTAGTATATCCTAACACAAAACAATTTTTTTCTCCTTTTATATTGAAATGTAGCTTCTTGTGATCACCTGCTGGTCCAAAAAAGATGTTTCATAAGTTTGTAGTCTAAAAGTTTGGAAGTTCAATTTCAAAAATCACAAAAACCTAGAAGGTCAAATTAAAATGACAGAACAATTCAAATAGTTATAAAAATAAATTCCCTCCATTTCTACAAAAACTTAGAAGTTCAAATTTAAGTAATGAATCGATTCAATGTTTACTACAAAATAAGGGTTTTCCGTTACAAAAAGAAATAAACCAAGAAGTCCAAACAAGAAAAATAGAGAAGTTTGATATTTATAAAAAACTCAATTTTTCCTTGTTACTAAAGAACAAAATGAAGAAGTTCAAATTAAAATAAATGAGTAGTTCGATGTATACTAAACACTCAAATTATTTCTGTTTCTAGGAAAAATTAAAGTATTAAGTTCGATTTTAAAAGGGTCTTTGATGCTTATTTACAAGTATATTTTTTCTAACAATAAAAATAAAGAAGTTCAAATTAAAATAATAGAGAAGTTCATAGTATATAAAAAACTCAATTTTTTTCTCGTTACTCAAGAATAAAATGAAGAAGTTAAAATTAAAATAAACAAAAAATTAAAATATTTTTTTTGTTTTTTTTAACCTAGAAGTTCAAACTGAAGTAGTGAAGTGGTTCGATGTTTATTAAAAAATCTAGGATTTTACCTATTTTAAAAAATACAAATATGTGTCGTTATTAAATTGAAAAAATAGTCAAAATTGATGTTCATCTAAAAAATAAAACTGAGAAGTTCAAATTAAAATAACAGAGAAGTTCAAAGTTTAGAAAAGACACAGGTTTTTTTCGTTACTAAATAATAAAATGTAGAAGTTCAAATTAAAATAAACGGAACACCTAAAAAAGTTCAAACGAATTTTCCCTGCTTTAAAAAAACTAGAAGTTCATTAAAATGACATAGAAATTCAAAGTTATTAAGCCCTAGGATTTACCAGTTCAAAAATAAAAAACCAACATTATTTTGGACCTTTTTAAAGACAACTCATAAATGTTAATGAATTTTGGAAAAACTCTCCACATGCCAAATTTTCTGCTATTCAAACTCTCTGCACCAGGATATCAAATGATCTATTATGTTAAATGGTTTGTATAACTAGGACTTTTCCCATTTATAATGAATAATATCAAGAAGCCCCTACTCCTCCCTGAATCTGACCAACCACGCGCCGCCGACATGGATCCGCACTAAGAGAGACATTCGAAATATATATAAAAAACTCGGATTTGTAGCAAGAAGTTGACGTGCACCTCCATGCACGGTTCAGAATTTATATTGCGGGACGTTCGACCTCCAATTACATGTTTTAAAAATGGCAAAAAATGATGTCCGATCTTCAATTGTCTGTAATTCAACGTATACACAAAAATGTGACAGAAGATCATAATGAAAACAACGAGAAGTTCAAGTACTACAAGGAATGCATTTCATGTGAGAATAAAAAGTATAGAAAAATAAAAGCTTAAAAGGTTTGTTCAAAGAAGTTCAAGTAATCTGTACGGAGAAGTTCAAAAATTCTTGCGAGAGAGGTTCACCTTGTATTTCCATGTTCAATTTTTTCCGTATAAAAATCGAATACAATTCTTTACTCAAAATATAAAAAGGTGAAGTTCAAATTGAAATAACACAGAAGTTTGTAGGTTATGAAACCTAGGATTTACCTGTTCAAAAAAAAACACAATGCCATTTTTGCACTTTTCAAAACAACTCATAAACGAAAAAATGGTTGCTAGAAGTTCAAGTGCTCGGCGAGGGAAAGTTCAAAAACTTCTTGTGAGAGATGTTCACCATGTATTTAGACGTCCAAAAATACATAAAAAATATGTTGTTTTTTGTGTTTTAAAATAATTCTCTCAAACCAGGGAGAAGTTCAAAGTAATAACACATGGAAGTTCACGTACTACATGGTGTGTATTTCATATAAGAAAAATATAATAAAGTGAAACCGAGTGAAGTTCAAACAGACATGCCCCAGAAGTTCAACTACTTCACGCAGTGCCAAAAACAGCACGTCGAAAACAGAGTGAAGTTCAAACAGACATGCCCGAGAAGTTCAACTACTTCATGCAGTGCGTTTCCAATCGCAATGAAGGCAGAAATCATGATCTCGTCATTTCCTAAATTTACTTCAAAACGACAAGAATATCATTTGTGTAAGTTCAAGTCCTCGGTCGAAGAAACATAAAAGAAATTGTGAGAGAGGTTTGTACAAAAAGAATATCATTTGTGTAATACTGACGAAATGGATGAGAATATTACAAATGAAAATACGTCACATAAGTTCAACGTGAAAACAACAGGAAGTTTGACCACTGTAGTGAATGAATTTGAGATGAAAACCTTTTATGTAACATAAGCTTTTATGTAATTACAGCAACATTGCTAGTTTGTTTAACTGCATATTTTTCTAGGAACTACACATTTACATCCTCTGAAGTACACAACTTCTTATTTGGCTGCTTATTTTTCCTTGCATCTATATTTTCACAGGAACTTTGCCTACTTTTGTGTACTATAATGCACTAAATACAACGTATTTTATTTCCAACAACTTTTGAGTGCACAACCATAGCCATCCATTAAGAATGTAATCTCTAGAAAATAGTGGTAGGTACAACTACCAAGCTAGAACACTAAATAACCAAAGATTTCAATATATAGGATTGTTGGTTTTTAACCTTGGTTGCCATTGTTTATATTTGTAACGATCTGAAGAATGACTCATGTTGTTTGTGCTATCGGCTACCTAACAATCTCTAAGTGAAAGCAACTAGATGGAGTAGATTTTTGCACACAATACTCCTTCCAAGACAATTTGCTTCCAAGGAGTAGTTTCAGTTTGCTTGCAAGGAGTAGTTTCAGTAAAGTTTCAGCATGGTTTCAGTATAGTTCAGTAGCCGATTTGCTATTCACTTTGTGCTATTAGTTTGCTTCCATCTTTGTGCCCACTCTAAAGAGTATTTGTATATGCTTGGAACTAAACAGAATTATACAATGAACTTTTGCAGGCTGATCTGAATTGGACCATCCTCTGCAGCCAACTTCTCTTCGGTAAGAGGAAGAAAGGAGAATCAGGGTAGGGTGTCATGTCTAGAAGATATATCGATGTACCCCGAGTGAAGGGAAGGAGTTTGCTGGGTTTTGTCTCTGACCATCGTGTCGTGATGATTTTGCAGGTACCCCGAGAGGCCCTTGAGTTTGCTGGAATGTCGATTAACTTCCATTCTGGCAAATTCGGGTACTCCATATGTCCTATTTTCAGCAAAGGTCATGCTAAAATTTTCCTTGAATTTTACTTGCGACTAATGCATGGGCCGGGTTATCTTAGTACTTAATTAGGTCATGCTGAAATTTTCCATGAATTTTACTTGCCACTAATGCATGGGCCGGGGTATCTTAGTACTTAATTAAGTAGGATCAACTGCCTCTTGTGTTATACATATAGAAGTGTGATATCAAGTCATAGTTATTACACTATCTGTCACCATATATGTGTATCCAACCTTGTGAGCTTGTTTCATTTTGTAGTCTGTGTTAACTCAAGTATGTGTGACATATATACATATGTGTGTGCCTGTGATATAATACTCTGTTTCAGATAGTTTAACCTGCAAGTTGCCTTCTCTGTTTCTCTGGCTGTGAGGGGGTAGCATGATCGGAAGCACCAATGCTGTTTTCCTAGGCACTCGAGTAGGCGGTGCTGCCGATGCAATCTGCCATTTAGAGTACCCATATATATCAGTCAACCTAGGGTGCCTCGGCATCGATAAACCCTAAATGATGAAAACTTAACTTAGCATTTAGGGGGCCTCAGCGTCGACAAACCCTAAATGATAAAACCTTGGCTTTTAGGGTGCCTCGGTGCCGATAAAAACCTAAATGATGAAAGCTTAGGCTTTTAGGGTTCCTCGGTGTCGACAAACCCTAAATGATAAAAGCTAAGCTTTTAGGATGCCTCGGTGTCGACAAACCCTAAATGATGAGACCATGATAATTCCTCACAAACCCTAAATGATGAGATCTTGTTCCTTGACAATAACAACTTTTTGACCAAATTTTTTTTTCCTATTTAGAGCGAAACATGGCCAACAACGATGAGGCCGGCGGTTAGAGCAAGGCATTCTGGGAGCTATCCTAGGAGATGGAGGAAGAACCTCACCGCTATGAGGACGCCACCCCCGACACCGATCCTGACTACAAAACCCCTAGTGGTGTCGGGGATGACACCAATGATGGTGCCACCGAGGATGCCACCACTAATGATGGCGGGGCACGCGCAGATGGCGGCCAACCGAAGAGGCAACGGAAGGACCGGCGCCCGGACGTGCTCGGCACCGTCAAGGAGGAATTTACTGAAGTGTCCTCCGAGGGCCATCCAACGGCGCCCCCAGAAATAGTCAAGGGGTACGCGGGACAGCTCGGGTGCATTCTCCGGGGCACCGTCTCGGTCAACACCGAGAACCTAAGGCATCGTGACCGAGGGAATTTGCGCAACCTCCTCTTCACAAAGTTGTACAAATGATACAATTTCCCCGTTGACTTTGCAAACACATGCCTCTTAGGGAATAAAGTGAATAGTGCCGCCCTCACGAAGATGAGCAGGGCCCTAACTACTTGGAGAGCCTCGGTGAAGAGCATGATTAAAAAAGGTGATAGTTATGAGAATATCAAGGAGAAAAATCCTTCGATCAGCGAAGATGACTACCGGGAGTTCAAGATCAAGTGCGAGAGCAACACATCTGCGGAATCAAGTCAGTGGGGGAAAGAGATGCGGGACATGAACTTAGGAGTCCACAAACTCGGTCCCGACGGTTACAGAGTGGCGGAACCTATATGGGACAAGGAGGACTCGGAGTGTGCCGAGCAAGGCCTACTGCCCCTCTTCGAGAAATACCGTGACAAGTAGACCAGGAACTATATCAGGGCCCGGTACAAGATTGAACCGATAACCAAGGAGCTTACCACGGATCCGAAGACCAAGGCGCTTGAGCGTGTTCTGGTAAGGAATACACCCCCGCATAATTAGCTCCATATGGTTGCATTCTAATTAATGAAGCAAAATTTCTAAATGGTTCACGTTCCTTCCGCAGGACACTAAAAGTAGTAGCGCAGGGTCGTCTCAGAGCTCCCCTTTCGACACCCCTTTAAATAGGGTGTTGAACGTAATGAAAAACAAGGATAAGCTCAGTAAGCCGACGTCAGCTGGTCGTGTGGCCGGCAAAGGCTTGTCCACGAAATGGTCGGAGTACTATACTATTGGGCGAAAGGAGAGAAAGACCAGCTCGGAAAGCCAGGAACTCGAGGTTCAACAACTCAAGGCACAAGTGGCGCGGATTCCGGAGATCGTCGAAGAGCAAGTGCGAGACCAACTGGGAGCGACTATCACCGCCATTATGCCTACCTTGGTTTCTGGGCTGTAGGCGTGGATTGCAGGTGGCCAACAGGGCCGCCCCCGATTCCCAGCTTCACGGGCAGCAACTTGCACAACACGCCGAAGGCGCCATTGGTGTCTCCGGCGGAGGCGGCATTGGTGTCTCCCACGGCGGCGCCGGCATTACAGCTTAATACACCTGGGTGTGGGAAGAATATGCCGGCCAACACCTCAGCAGCAAGCGGCCCCTCCATTACTTGCACGTCCGCCATTGGCAGTGCCTCGACATTAGCCGAGCTCGACGCCATCTTGATAACTAATTAAGCCTCTCGGCCGATGACTTCATCTCCTTGCCTTTGACTGGGCATCCCTGACGCCATACATGTTTTCGTAGGGCGCCGCCGATGTTCCGTGCACTCTCCTGCACTTCGTGAACGACGAGTTGGTCAATGTCGCCAAGGGAAGAATCGTTCAACTGGGCAGCCTCGTGTTCCATGGTAATCAGATGCCACCCACCGTTTATAGGGTTCAACTAGTTCGGGTGCTACCGGGCTTCGACGACATGTTACCTCAGTATCGACCCCATGGGGCCGACGAAGATGATGTGATGACCCTCAGCACCTGCATAAGCTGGCCCATACTTTGGCCAAAGAGCCAGATTTGTTTGGGGGCGGGGGACACCACCCCATAGACAACACCGCCAGTCGTGCCGGCGCCAAGCCATGGTAAGACCCCCGCAACGCTACCGGACATGCCGGACATGGATATGGCACAAGATCTGGACATGCATATGGCACAGGATCCGGACGACGCCAACGACGACAACGACGGTACATTTACCAACGTCGATAAGTAATTCAACGAACATGGGTACGGTGACGAATTCTTGGGGCCTCCTTCTCAAGAACCCAACCCTGCAAAAGATGGTCTAGCTGGTACCGCGGAGAAACCCAGTTGCAATAGGCATCCTCTAGCGTTCAGTTCTCAGGATACGCCTCCAGCTGCCGCCTTCACCGAGCCTCAGATAGCCGAGGTGCGAAATATTATCATCCCCAACACACTCAAGAAGGCTGTCTGTGAGCAGAACTCGATCCCATTACAGCAGAAGAAGAAGGGACGAAAAAGAAAGAGTAACAAGGGTGCGAGCCAGCCGGCACCGAGTACGATCCGTACTCAGGAAGGGCCACCTACACCTAATGATATCTCGAGGGGGGTTCATGTGGCGGGTAGGCCGATGCTACCAACTAATCTGCTCAATGTTGCAACTGGTGCTATGCGGAGTCTGCATGAGAGTGTTCTTTCTTTAGAGAAGCGGCGTCTCTGAGAGAGTGATGTGGCATACCCGGTTTTCGTGGCCAAGGTGCCAGAGGGCAAGGGCTTTGTGGATAGCTCCATCGGGGGTATGTTCGTCCTGCGGTTTGATGACATCTTTGCTATGTTTAACCTTCAGCCGCTGCACTACACCTTCGCTCGGCCATTTTCGCTGAGTATGGATATGTGGATCATTAGAGACAAGACCCCGGACATCGTGATAGTCGACCCCTTCTACATGTGTGCCAAGATCTTGGGCAGCGCTGGGGACCGGCAAGTCGCGAGTTTATACCTCAAAGGCGTCATTCTGGCAAACCCAGATAAGGATAACTTTCTTGTGCCTTACTTTCCCGAGTAAGTCATCGCATCACCGCCCCGTAACATATGATTTCTTAGATTTCAATCGTTCTTTTTTTCTAACATTCTATGTTTTGTGCAGTGACACACATTACACACTCATCCTCTTAAGCCCGACATATACCACGGCCACGTATTTCGACTCGGACCATCAGTCGAAGAAAGACTACACAAATATCAAGAAAGTTCTTGATGGTGTTCTCCCCGGCTACGCCAGATCTGGAGGCACCTTCAACAGGCCAATTCGTAGGTATGGCAAGCACGTGTTCGCCCACAAAACGACGTTTCCCTCTGTCAAGCAGCCGCCTGGCGGTCAGAAGGATGCCTACTACGCCCTCCATCACATGCGGGCGATCGTACGGGACCATAATCACCTTCTGCTACCAAATAATCTCAAAGATTGGGCCACAATCTTGTCGGCAATCCAGGATGCGGACATCAGACAAGAATTCTTTCGCACCCAGTCGGAGTTTGCGGAAATCATCCATCAAGATGTCCTTCATACCTCGGGGCAGTTCTACCTCAGATATCAACCGTCCAACAGTGAGATAGAAACAACGCTACAAATGCAGGCTGACAACGCCCACCGATTTCATGACCATCACGATAGACGGCGGCTTCATCCACGCTCTGGTCCCTGATTCGAGTCGAAAGTAGTGATGCTATGTATAGTTCTGATATATCGATTAGCTCATATTGTAATTAAACTTTAATGAACTTGTATGTCTCTTTGGTTTGGACAGTCGATCAACTTATATGTAATCGATGCTATTTATTACTAGGACCATGAATCGTGCTATTAATGTCTTGCTTTTCTCTTCCGATCCTTTTGTTGCATACTTATATATTGCTTATGTATTGTCTCTGAATTGCTACTAACGTTTTGTTTGGCTAGTGCATAGAGATGTTGTCGTATGCCGTGTATAAGGGTAAGGTTCCCGGAGTCTACGACGACTGGGAGGAGTGTCAGAGACAGGTTCACCATTTCAGTGGTAACAATTACAAAGGGTACATCACTAGGGCGGAGGCGGAAGCTAGATACGCGCGCTATCTAGCGGGAGAGAGGAGGGAGCGGAGGAGGAACCGGATGAAGACCAGTTTCATCATGATGATGCTAATCGTGATGACCGCATCTCTCTTCTATGTGATGGCAGTTTAGATGATCGATATCGACTTGTAATGTGAAGACAAAATCGCTATTCGCGGTCTTGAGACTTGTAATGTTCTAACTTTGTTCGGTCTTTTGAATTCAGAGACTAAGATGATGAATTGTATTCGGAGACTAATCTTCTATTGTATTTGATAAATCTGTTGTTGCTGTGTGATGCTGTCTATAATCTGTCCAGTAATATATTTTGTAACCTGTGCAAATATCAGAAAAGAAAAAATAATAATTCCTAATATTCATACTAGTGGCGCACCACACAACACTTTAGTGGCGCACTGCAATAAACACACTAGTGGCGCACTTCCTAGTAGTGCACCATCAGTAACCCAGAGCACAAGGTAAATATGGCCCCTGGGAGGCATACTAATGGTGCACCAAGGGACATACTAATGGCGCACTGCGTGGTGCGCCACTACTGTCTGGTATACTAATGGCGCACCAGGGGTGCGCCATTAGTATTAGTTACTAATGGCGTGATGATAGTGGCGCACCTGTAGTGCGCCATTAATGGCCAAAACAGGTGCGCCACTAACAGACCTTTTCCTAGTAGTGGGGCATTAGTCCCATCTATGCCAGCACACAATAAAATTGTAGAAAGATGTGAAACTGGTGGTTGGTCACCAACGTCGATTAAATCCTAAGATGAAAGAAGTGGTAAGAAAAGAAACACTAAAGCTTCTGGAGGTAGGTATAATTTATCCCGTAGCAGATAGTCAGTGGGTAAGCCCTATCCATTGTGTCCCTAAGAAGGGAGGTATTACTATTGTTCCTAATGATAAAGAAGAATTGATCCCACAAAGAATTGTTACAGGTTATAGAATGGTAATTGATTTTCGCAAATTAAATAAATCTACTAAAAAGGATTATTACCCTTTACTGTTTATTGATCAAATGCTAGAAAGATTATCCAAACATACACATTTTTTGCTTTCTAGATGGTTACTCTGGTTTCTCTCAAATACCCGTGTCAAAAGAGGATCAAGAAAAGACAACTTTTACTTGCCCTTTATGTGCCTTTGCTTATAGACATATGCCTTTTGGCTTATGCAATGCACCTGCTACTTTTCAAAGATGTATGACTGCTATATTCTCTGACTTTTGTGAAAAGATTGTTGAGGTATTCATGGATGATTTTTCTATTTATGGAACTTCGTTTGATGATTGCTTAAGCAACCTTGTCGAGTTTTGCAGAGATCTGAAGAAACTAATCTTGTCTGGAATTGGGAGAAGTGCCACTTTATGGTTAATGAAGGTATTGTCTTGGGGCATAATGTTTCTAAAAGAGGAAGTGAAGTTGATAAAGCTAAGGTTGATGCTATTGAAAAGATGTCCTGTCCTAAGGACATTAAAGGTATAAGAAGTTTCCTTGGTCATGCCAGTTTTTATAGGAGGTTCACTAAGGACTTCTCTAAAATTTCTCGGCCTCTCACTAATCTCTTACAAAAATATGTTCCTTTTGTTTTTGATGATGATTGTGTAGAAGCATTTGAAATACTTAAGAAATCTTTGATTTCTGCACCTATTGTTCAGCCTCCTAACTGGAATTTACCATTTGAAATTATGTGTGATGCTAGTGATTATGCTGTAGGGGTTGTTCTAGGACAAATAGTTGATAAGAAATTAAATGTTATTTAATATGCTAGTAAAACTCTAGACAGTGCTCAAAGAAATTATGCTACTAATGAAAAGGAGTTTTTAGCAGTTGTATTTGCTTGTGATAAGTTAAGACCTTATAGTGTTGATTCTAAGGTAACTATTCACACTGATCATGCTGCTATTAAATATCTTATGGAAAATAAAGATGCTAAACCTAAACTTATTAGGTGGGTTCTCTTGCTTCAAGAATTTGATTTGCATATTATTGATAGAAAGGGAGCTGAGAACCCCATTGCAGACAACTTGTCTAGGTTAGAGAATGTAGTTGATGACCCACTACCTATTGATGAGAACTTTCCCGATGAACAATTAGCTACCATAAATGCTTCTGGGACTGCTCCATGGTATGCTGACTATGCTACTTATATTGTTGCTAAATTTATACCACCTAGTTTCACATACCAGCGAAAGAAAAAGCTCTTCTATGATTTAAGACATTACTTTTGGGATGACCCACACCTTTATAAAGAAGGAGTAGATGGTGTCATTAGACATTGTGTACCTAAGCATGAACAGGAATAGATCCTACGCAAGTGCCACTCTAAGGATTATGGATGACACTATGCTGGAGATAGAACTGCACATAAGGTATTGCAATCCGGTTTTTATTGACCTACTCTATTCAAAGGTGCCCGTAAGTTTGTCTTATGTTGTGATGAATGTCAAAGAATTGGTAATATTAGTAGACGTCAAGAAATTCCTATGAATTATTCACTTGTTATTGAACCATTTGTTGTTTGGGGCTTTGACTATATGGGACCGTTTCCTTCCTCTAATGGTTATACACCTATCTTAGTTGTTGTTGATTACGTTACTAAGTGGGTAGAAGCTATTACAACTAGTAGTGCTCATCATAACACCTCTATTAAGATGCTTAAAGACGTTATTTTTCCAAGGTTTGGAGTCCCTAGATACTTAATGACTGATGGTGGTTCACATTTTATTCATGGTGCCTTCAGTAAAATGCTTGCTAAGTATGATGTTAATCATAGAATTGCATCTCCATATCATCCACAGTCTAGTGGTCAAGTGGAACTGAGCAATAGAGATCTTAAATTAATTTTGCAGAAGACTTTAAATAGATCTAGAAAGAATTGTTCCAAGAAACTTGATGACGCATTATGGTCCTATAGAAATGCATATAAAAATCCTATGGGAATATCTCCGTATAAGATGGTTTATTGGAAAAGCATGTCACTTACCTCTCGAACAAGAACATAAGGAATATTGGGCCATTAAAGAGCTCAATCATGATTTCAGACTTGCCGGTGAGAAGAAGCTTTTTGACATTAGCTCACCTGATGAATGGAGAACCCAGGCCTATGAGAATGCCAAACTGTTTAAAGAAAAAGTAAAAAGATGGCATGATACAAGGATACAAAAACGTGAGTTTAATGTAGGTGATTATGTATTATTATACAAATCTCGTTTAAGATTTTTTGCAGGCAAACTCCTCTCTAAATGGCAAGGTCCTTACGTCATCGAGGAGGTCTATCGTTTCGGCGCCATAAAAATCAACAACTTCAAGGGCACAAATCCGAGGGTGGTGAACGGTCAAAGAATCAAACATTATATCTCAGGTAATCCCATAAATGTTGAAACTAATGTTATTGAAACTGTAACCTCGGAGGAATACATAAGGGACACTTTCCAGAACGTTCCAGACTCCGAAAAGGAATATGCACATGGTACGGTAAGTAAACCGACTCCAAAACAGTTCTAATGGCAATGTTTCTCCGTTTTGGAATATTTGAGAAAATAGGAAAATAAGAAGCAGTACGGGAAGGACACGAGGCATCCACAAGGGTGGAGGGCACGGCCCCTGCCTCATGGGCACCTCGTGTGCTATCCGTACTCCGTTTTCTTGCACGATACTTCTTTTGGTCAGTAAAAATTCATTATATAATCTCCCAAAAGTTTTGACCACCGTATCACGCAAATATCCTCTGTCTTTGTTTCGAGCTATTTCTGCTTCAGATTAGTGCAATATGTCATCCCAAGATTTAGAGGGAGAAAGCTATGTGGATGTTTACCTTCCAGATCATAAGGTCTATGGGGACTTGGAGCATTGTGGTTGGACCACGGAGGAAGAAGAAGGCTATGAGCCTAGGGGAAAGGAGGAGATGAGCTCAGAAGAAGATGTCCCATTACCTCAACCTGGGGACATGCATGTGTAGTTCAAAAAGTCAAGCCTCCCCGATAGAGCAAAGAAACCTAAGATCGAGTTTATCCCTTTTCGCCTCTTGCAGGAGAACAAACAGGAACTATGCAAAAAGGTATTAAGCCTTGAGCAGGAGATCGATGACCTAAGGGAGCAAAATTCTATCCTCAAGCGCAAACTATCGAAGAAGCACACTCCATCGACAACTCCATCATCAACACCTTCTTGACCAACAACGAAGAACTGAGTATCGGGTATGGGCACTCCCCTTGGCAACTGCCAAGCTTGGGGGAGTGCCCCGGTATCGTATCACCATCGCAATTTTATCTTTACCGTTTTTCTTAGTTCGATCCTTTTGGTAATATCTTGATCTAGTAGAATAAAGTATTAGTATGATCTATCTTTGAGTTTTGCTTTATGATCCTTCTATGTAATCGAGTCCGTGAACTATATATAATAAAGATTAGTGTTGAGTCAAGGGCTTGATTATCTTACTATGATCTTGAACGAATAAAATAAAGGAGAAAGAATAAAAAGAAATAAAGAGATCATATGGATCCTACGGAGAGTAATGACTTCACATACAAAGAGTATGATGAATAAAAATTGTTGGGAGTTGACAAGCATAGTTTTGGTCATCGTTGCAATTAATAGGAAGTAATAAAGAAAGAGAGGTTTTCACATATAAATATACTATCTTGGACATGTTTTATGATTGTGAGCACTCATTAAAATATGACATGCTAAAGAGTTGACATTGGACAAGGAAGACAACATAATGGGTCATGTCTTCTTACATCTGAAATAAATTATATTGTCATGGATCATCGAACATGTTGAGCTTGCCTTTCCCTCTCATGCTAGCCAAATTCTTTGCACCAAGTAGAAATACTACTTGTGCTTCCAAATATCCTTAAACCCAGTTTTGCCATAAGAGTCCACCATATCTACCTATGGATTGAGTAAGATCCTTCAAGTAAGTTGTCATTGTTACAAGCAATAAAAATTGCTCTAAATATGTATGATATATTAGTGTGGAGAAAATAACCTTAATACAATCTTGTGATGTGGAAGAGATAAAAGCGACCGACTGCATAATAAAGGTCCATATCACAGGTGGCAATATAAAGTGACGTTCTTTCGCATTAAGATTTTGTGCATCCAAACATAAAAGCACATGACAATCTCTACTTCCCTTAGCGAAGAGCCTATCTTTTATTCTTGTCTTATACTTCATGCAAGAGTCATGGTGATCTTCACCTTTCCTTTTTACAGTTTATCTATTGGCAAGCACAATGTGTTGGAAAGATCCTGATATACATAGCTAATTGGATGTGAGTTTTCATGAACCATTATTGTTGACATTAACCTTGAGGTAAAAGGTTGGGAGCCAAAAACTATAAGCCCCTATCCTTCTCTGTGTCCGACTAAAACTTCATAACCGTAAATATTGCGTGAGTGTTAGCAATTGTGAAAGACTAAATGATGGTTGAGTATGTGGACTTGCTGAAAAGCTCTTATATTGACTCTTTCCGATGTTATGATAAATTGCAATTGCTTCAATGACTGAGATTATAGTTTGTTAGTTTTCAATGAAGTTTATGATTCATACTTGAAACTGTGAATGAATTGTTACTATAGTATAAGAGATCATATGACAATATAAATATATATATATATATATGTTGCTGTTCTAAGAATGATCATGATGCTCTCATATCTGTATTTTATTTTATCAACACCTCTATCTTTAAACATGTGGAAATATTTATCGATATCGTCTTTCGATTCATGACAAGCGAGGTCTAAGCTTGGGGGAGTTGATGCGCCCATCTTGCATCATACTTTTATATCGATATTTATTGCATTATGGGAAGTTATTACACATTATGTCACAATACTTATGCCTATTCTCTCTTATTTTACAAGGTTTACATGAAGAGGGAGAATGCCGGCAGGTGGAATTCTGGGCTGGAAAAGGAGCAAATATTAGAGACCTATTCTACACAACTCCAAAAGTCCTGAAACTTCACGGGAGCAAGTTTCAGAATATATAAAATATTGGGCGAAAGAAGTACCAGAGGGGGCCACCCACCGTCCACGAGAGTGGGGGGGGGCGCCCTACCCCCTGGGAACACCCCTGCCTCGTGGGCCCCTGGCAGCCCTATGATGCCCATCTTTGGCTATATGGAGTCTTTCGTCGAGAAAAAAATCATAAGCTAGCTCACGGGACGAAACTCCGCCGCCACGTGGCGGAACCTTGACGGAACCAATCTAGGGCTCCGGCGGATCTATTCCGCCGGGGAAACTTCCCTCCGGGAGGGGGAAATCATCACCATCGTCATCACCAACGATCCTCTCATCGGGAGGGGGTCAATCTCCATCAACATCTTCACCAGAACCATCTCATCTCAAACCCTAGTTCATCTCTTGTATCCAATCTTTGTTCAATAGATTGGTACCTGTGGGTTGCTAGTAGTGTTGATTACTCCTTGTAGTTGATGCTAGTTGGTTTATTCGGTGGAAGATCATATGTTCAGATCCATTATGCATATTAATACCTCTCTGATTATGAACATGAATATGTTTTGTGTGTAGTTACGTTTGTTCCTGAGGAAATGGGAGAAGTCTTGCTATAAGTAGTGATGTGAATTTGGTATTCGTTCGATATTTTGTTGAGATGTATGTTGTCTTTCCTCTAGTGGTGTCTTGTGAACGTCGACTACATGACACTTCACCATTGTTTGGGCCTAGAGGAAGGCATTGGGATGTAATAAGTAGATGATGGGTTGCTAGAGTGACAGAAGCTTAAACCCTAGTTTATGCGTTGCTTCGTGAGGGGCTGATTTGGATCCATATGTCTCATGCTATGGTTAGGTTTACCTTAATACTTCTATTGTAGTTGTGGATTCTTGCAATAGGTGTTAATCATAAGTGGGATTCTTGTCCAAGGAAGGACATTAACCAAGCACCAGCCCACCCACATATCAAAATATCAAAGTACCGAACGTGAATCATATGAACGTGATGAAAACTAGCTTGACGATAATTCCCATGTGTCCTCGGGAGCACTTTCCTTTATATAAGCGTTTATCCAGGCTTGTCCTTTGCTACCAAAAGGATTGGGCCATCTTGCTGCACCTTATTTACTTTTATTAGTTGTTACCCGTTACAAATTACCTTATCACAAAACTATTTGTTACCGATAATTTCAGTGCTTGCAGAGAATACCTAAACGAAAACTGCTTATCATTTCCTTCTGCTCCTTGTTGGGTTCAACATTCTTACTTATCGAAAGTACTACGATAGATCCCCTACACTTGTGGGTCATCAGCGGCCTCTGTGCATCATGGTCGGCAATAGGAGTCAGCTCATTGTCCACGACGTTGGTGCTTCTGCGCTTGGCGTCGGCTTCTGGGAAGCTGATCTAAGACCGTGGAAGACGGTGCCAGGGAAGAGGCTCCGCGTACGATGACGATGGTGGACCGGCTCCAGTGCGGCATACGATGTCGTCGATGAGGCAAATGCGCCGTGGTGGACGAGTGCGCCAATGTAGAAGGGGAGGAGCACGAAGGTTGCGGTGCCGTGGAGAAGTCTATTTTGCGGTGGGGATAGAAAACGAGGAGTATTCAGGTGTACTACTTGGTGCTGACGTGGGGTTGGCTAGGTAGGGTGAACCTGAAGTTACCAAAACAGCTGCCTACCAAGCGTCATCCGGAGTCCTGTTCCGAAGGGTATGATGGTAACTTCGCACTTCTCAAGTCAGGGTCGCGAGAGATTTTCCCGCCGACCTCAAAATTTTGTGACACTAGACTCCCTGAGTGGCGTGTTGGGTGATTGGGCTCAGCAACTAGTGAGTAGTACTAGTAGTTAGTAGTACCAGTAACTACTAGTAATCCCTCCGTTTTTATTAACTCTGCATATTAGGTTTGACCGAAGGCAAACTTCCTAAAGTTTGACCAAGTTTGTAGAAAAATATAAACATTTACATAATAAATATGTATGATGTGAAAGTACATTCAATAATCAATCTAATAGTATTTACTTGTTATTGTATATGTTAATATTTTTTGTTATAAACCTTCTAAGAGTTCACAAAACTTGACTTTGACCAATGCTAATATGCGGACTTAAATAAAATCGAAGGGATTACACAATTTTTTTCTTAGTTTGTAGTGAATTAATCATTTGTTGTAATTGTGAAATAAATATATTAGGCTACTGACTTCGAATGTAATGGTGTATACAATTCAATACTTACAATCATGGTTGAATTCCAAGATGTATAAGAGGTCTATAGTACTTCACTATATGCTCAAACTCGCATAATCCTAGTCAAATGAGAATCTAAATGCTTGTCATAGTTATTACTTTGTAGGATGCAACAAAACCAACCATAACTCTACATCATCCATTATAAAAGAAACATTTTGAACACATCCCAACGTGTGAATGAAACGTGTAGAGAGATCTTGCCAAGATGGAGCAGATAGGGAGGGAAAGATTGTATGTATGTGGGCGAGAGAGTAGGAGACAAACCTAACGAGAGAGAGAGATAGAGAAAGAAAGAGAAAGAGAAAGCGAAAGAGAGAGAGAGGAAGAAGTTAGGTCTGTGAGAAATATGCAGACACATAATATACGTGAGATGCGTGTGCATCCGGATTTTGTACACGTGTAAGGAGAAGAGACAACAGGTTTGATGAGAGAGCTGAAAAAACACGGACGAGAGGGAAGGATCTCGTGGGTTGAGGGATTGATAATTTTGTGCGAGAGAGAGGGATTGGTAATTTTGTGCGAGAGAGAGGGGGGGAGAAGTCAGTCAGCTGTCATCACATCATCCTACATCCAAATGGCACCGCATTCTCTAGTGCAGTGTGGTCATCGTCTTTGATCTCCTCGATGCCCTCTTTGAAGATTGAGGTGGTGTGCATGCAGGGGTGCAGAGAAGCACAAGTGAGAGTGGTCGCCATATAACCTTGGATGGGGATGAACTGTGTGCTCGGGGGAGGGGGAGTGTGTGTGCAGTGTGTGTGTGTGTGTATGTCAGATATTGAGAGAAATCAAACCTATGGAGAGAAATGTGTGTGTATGTGATGGAAGCTACATGTTAAATTGGGTTTTCATGAAGAGATTGTGTGTGCGAGATAGAGAGCGATGTGCGGGCCTTGTGGTGGGCAGGGCAAGGTGAGGGTGTTAAAATGTGTGCGTTTATGCATGTGTTACATGCGATCGTGCGAGGGATGGACGAATCGAGAGAGATGGTTGTTGTGTTACGGATGCTCCTCTCTCTCTCTCTCTTGCACACACACAAGTACAAATAGAAGACTATTCTCTTATGTATACACAACGTATCGGCGGCTCTCTATGTCTCACTCATGCAAGATCATTTGCACATTCACACCTCTTTGTGTCTCTATCACACGCACACTGTCTCCACATTGCCCTTCCGTCACAACACACGTATGGACACATACACACATTCTCTCCCAGTCACACACACAAAATCAGTATTAAAAAAACTAGGGCGCACCTAAAACGTCCAAATCCACATAAACATGAACTGAAACTAAATTCAAATATATGGAAATATTGTAGCATGAAGAACTTTTCCAGGAAAAAAAAGTTGAGTAATATTCAGGGATTGTTTTCACACACACAAAAAGGTTTGGTGGATGTCCTTTGAGCGCGACAAGGTGACGCACCGTTCGATCGACCGCGCAGCCGCGGTTCACGCGCTTGCACAAGATTCTGTATCGTGGCTGTGGTAACTAATATAAGCGCTACCTCATTCTAATGTTTATGTGTACTAGTACGGTTTTCTTTTAAGTTTGTCCAACCCTATATAAAACTAAACTATGCTCCCATGCACGCACTCATCAACATGCTGCTGCCGCCGTTGCGCATGCCGGCGCCCGCCTGCTCTGGCCAACTATTTCTCACCAATCACCGTCGTGTCGCCGCCATCCCTATTCCATGAAGCCGAAGGCTCGCCCGCTCGGTCGTCTACAATCCCTCCTCGCGATGCCACTGCGCTGCCAAGCACATGAGCAGCTGGTGGAGCCGCGTCTATGCACGCAGCATACGAAGAGGAGGACGAGCGCGTTCTCCAGCACTCTAGCGAGGAGGAGCTAGCATGTCATTGTCATCTCCGCCCGTGCGAAGGAGGCGCGCATGGTGGCTGTCACGATGGAAGCCGGTCGCGCCCGCGCCGAGCCCGAAAACCGGGTGCGGACACGGAATCTACCTTCGAGAACTTGAATGCCACGTGGATCCTGCAATCTGAAGGAACAATTTGGGTCAGTCGACTCTTGTGAGTCGTTGGATGCAACATGGATGGCCACAAGGGCTTCTTCAACCTCCGAAATTGATACATTGTTCATCTTCTCTCTGAGGTATCGAGCCGCCAGCCTGCCACACGCCTTACCGCTTCCCCACCCTCCCATGAACCGCCTACCACCGCCATGATCCCCCACCCCCGTCATCCGTTTAACCTCGCGCACGATCCATTTTTTCCGGCAAAATGCATTCCACACCCAACACTCATAAGATAGATCATGGGCACCCTTCCACCCTAATATAGATACTGGGGTAGCTTCTCTGCCGTGTTCTTCCTTCGCTCCATCGAACTTCTTTCACAAATCTACTGACCCAAATTATACTACTAGTACGAACATATTAAGTATAGTAGGAACACGAAGATACGAGCAGTAGTACCAACTACAAGAAGAATAGTAGTAAGACATACTAGTACTATTGTACGTACTAAAGAGTTCAAATAACGAGAAACAACATAAACATAGTTCTGCTAGGGGCACAACACAACACACCCCTGAGATAAAACTAAGCAACTTGTTCACTTGACACTGCTTGAACCGGACACTGGGCTTCGTCCTCGTCCCTCTTCCTCTTCCTCTGAGTCCACATCCTTGACTTCGTCCTCGTCCCTCTTCCTCTTCCTCTTTGCTGACGCTTCTTTGCTTGAACCGAACACTGGGCTCTGCTTCTTCATCAAACCCTTGTAGATATTTAAACAAAGGTAGGCATCCATTGTTGCATACAGGATGTGATCTTCATCTATTGTCTTCGACTCCCATGCATGATGATACTCGTGGTGAGGTTTCTTCTATTGAGCGTATGAAGGATCAATCATGGCTACTGCCAGGGTCAACATTGAAGGCTGAGCGGAGGGCACCAGGCTTGCCCTCTGGAGATCGAAGGGCCGGCCTACAACGAGGCCTATCCGACCCAGGACAATCCTATCGTTACTAAAGTCTGTAGTAACGAATTTCAATCTTTCATCCTTGAGGAAGGTCTTAAAATCTTGGCACTCAATGTCGGCATGGCATATGTGATAGACGAAGCACACATTATGTACGCAAACCTGGATCACGGCGAGCTTCTTCTTCTCTGCCTCCTTTAGAATCTTCTTGCTTTCGAGTATTGTGGTGTACTCGACATCTAGCCCAATGACCCACTCATCCTTTGAACTGTTAAACATGCGTAGGAAGTGAGCAAGGTATGCTTTCACCGTCGTTGGTCTAAGGTTGTAGATGACGATGAACACATCATCGGTGATGGCTCTAACCTGGTACTCAGCGGCAACCATGGAGATTTGGGAGGTCATGGATTTTGGAGGAAGGTTAGGAGAAGTTGAACTAGTGTAATGTGAAAGGACGGGACGACTGGGTGCGAACTGTTGTAAGGTAGAGGACGGAGATGAGTAGGGCGTCCAAACGGCGGGGGGTTGTTGGCTTGCCCGGTGGATAAACGGTTGCATGCCCCCAAAGAGTTCTCGAGTATTATGTGGGACCCACTAGATGTCATGTCTACTAGACCCATAACGTAGGCCTGACGGTATAGCTTCTGCGTGTTCGCACGCCATGCCGGCGCGTGGATGTATCTTCACTTAGTTCCGTCAACCGTCACGCTTCCCACGACCTTCGCCTCCCACGCGTGGTCTTGCCCTTTGAGACTTCGACCGGCTATAAATGAGCAATTTTTTTGCATACTCCGCATGCATGATACTCCCTCAGGTCCTTTTTGCTCCACGTAAGACTTGTGTCAAGTCATAGTTTACAAAGTTTTTGACCAAATTTATACTATAAATATCAATATCTACAATACCAAATATATATTTTATGAAACTACCTATTATAATGAGTATAAAAATATTGATTTGACATTGTGAATGTTGACATATTTTTCTATAAGTTTGGTCAAAGTAGAGGTACATTGACTTCAGACAAAACTTATATACACAATGCAGACTAGTTCATCCATCCAGGTGCATGCCATGTCCTATCTAGTGATCACATCAAGGTTAGCTATTAGAGTACTACTACCTCCCTTCTAGTTTAAGGGGCTCGATTCAAAAGTTTGACCTACTCTTGCCAAGATAGAGGCGGTGTAATAGTTTTTGTAGTGGTTTCTAGAGTCTAGACTCCATCTTTAGGAACCTTCGCCACTGCCGGCAAGAATTCAAGGAGATGAACCAGAAAGGAAATGAGGCTAGAATTAGTAGTTCCATATTGTATACAGTGGCAGAGGTGGGTAAATCCTTGCTACCTCTGGTGGCAAGGCCATGTCTCTATTCACACACATCTCAGCCGTTGGTTCCAAGTAGATCGAATGGCTCACGTTGTCCAGAGGAAGACACACCATCACCACCAACTGAGATTTTTATAGGAGTGGTCATGCATCCATGTGATGTAATTAATGCATCGGTTTACACAAATTTTTGAGAAAAATGAGAGTACTAACTAAGTACTTTAGCAATCTACGGAATTAATTCCACCATTCATCATCTACCTTGGTTGAAGAGATTTTCAAATTAAGCCCTATAAACCAAAAAGGAGGGAGTACCACACTACCACCACTATGGCCAGCCTTAATCATCGCATGCAATAATTTAGTGCACCTTGAAATCTCAAAGCATGCTTGACTCTCCTTCTCCCTTCGATAGTCCCACCACTCCTCCCCGTCTGGAAGAAATCTACACGCATGACTCTCCTTCGCCCGGGCTCGTCCAATCCATTGTGACCAGCAATATCTCCACCCCTTCCCTCACCCGTAATTTACTCCAAGAAATATGCCCACGTAGCTACTTAAGTTAGTTAAATGCAGGTGCATTGGGTTACTGACATGTCGGCCCAATAGGCATCTGGCCCACATGTTAGTGATGCAACTGGACATGCAGTTAAGTCAGTGAAGCTCAGTCCATATCTTACGTAGGTGTGCCATTGCTCGCTATAAATACTAAACCTCCCACGGCATTCAGAAGAATGCTCACGTTCATCACTATCTCCTCCCCCACCCTCTCACGTAGACCACCATGGCATCGCCCCTCCCAAGCCCTATGCGCCCCTCGCTGCACCGCGCGGACGGTCACGCATCCCCGTTCTGTTCCTTGCTGCCACTTGTCGAGGAGGATGCGTCGGTGTTCCACTCCTCGCCGCGACGCATCAAGGTGGATACGTCGGCGTTCCCAATCTCGCTAGCATGCCCGTCAGAGGACGCATCGGCTCCCCTCTACAAGGAAAACGCCGCGCCACCCGCCGAGCCCCCTAGCCATGAGGAGCTTTGGAAAGAAATGGATGTCGCCTTGTGGGAGGCTTTGCCTCCAGCAGAGCGGGCCAAAATAGAGGCAAAGAAGAAGGCTGAGGAAGAGAAGCACGCCGCAGGGCAAGCTGCCTGGCAGGCCTATGTCGCATCCGAGAGAGTCAAGCAATTGGCTCTTTGGCAGAAGGCTTAGGACGCCCGTGCGAAAGCCCTGAGTGCAATCGGGTCCAAGCGCCTCATCTACGCTTGGTGGTACATGGACCGGGTGCACGCTTCCCGCGAGGAGGAGTACCTGCTGGCGCCAGATCACCACACCGGTGAGATCGCGCTCGCTCGCTGGCAAGCCGCCAATCAGCACCTCGTGAGTTGCGAGGCTGAGGAAGAGGCGTTGTGTCAGCGTGCTAGGAAACGGCCGCACAACAGGGCACTTGGGGCACACCGCAAGCGCTGCTGCGAGCGTCATGGCTTTTATGAGGAATATAATTTAGTTTCGTTAGGTGATCTCCTTAGTTTTGGGACACAATTGATAAATCCCAAACGTTCGGGAATTATTAGCGTCCTTAATTAAGTATGTAAAAGGAAAAGTTTGGAAACCTTGTGTATCCATACACATTTGGTAAGTACGTGCATATAGCACAAACTTTACTATATACTACCGCACTACACATATCTCTCTATATATGCTTGCAGACTGTGCTACTCCTTCCGTCCCAGTGAATAAGTCGTCTTTGGTTGTGCACTATGACCAAGAAGGAGGGAAGACTTATACACCTAGACGGAGGGAGTACTACTATTACTTATGTATGTGCAAATGCACATTTTAACATTACGATGCAGTTTTTGTAAAAGTAGAAAAACAACACTAGTCAAGCTTGTGAAATGATTCAATGCAAAACAAATGCAAAAATGCTCATTTGATTCTTTAGTTTTAGCTTCCTTCTGTGTGGTGTTTCTCTATCGTACTTTGTACGAAGTATCTCACTGGTTGAGAAGGCATGCAAATTCCCAAACCACTTACTACACCCTGTATAAATTTTTTTTCTTAACAAGTTGTGCCATGCAATCGGAATTCCAACTTGAGTACTACTACTAGGAGTACCAGGGGCTAGTTCTTTTAGGCTTCTAGATTAGTACTCCCCACTACTACTACCTCCATCCCATAACTACTACCTCCGTCCTGGTTTATTGGTCCCCATTGTAATATGTGTCAAATTTTGACCATAAATTTAACTAATGAAATGTGTGTGCATGTCATATGCACTAACATTTTATCAGTTAAATATTTGGTCAAAAATTAGCACAAACCACAATGGTGATGAATAAACCAGGTTGGAGGTACTAGTAGTTTAGAAGCCCAAATAAATGAGTGAGGCGCCTTAATGTTACTCTCCACTGTGACAAGTCTTATGGTAAGGCTGGGGAAGAGACATCTTATTTTTTAAGCTGCCAAAAGAACTGGCCCTAGGAGTAGTAGCTAGGGATACTAGGAGTAGTAGCTAGGGATAGAGTGTGCGAGATGAACCAGAGAAAGTAAATGCAGAGAGATGAAATGCAAAAAAGACCGAGGGATGTGATGGTTGCTTGTCCGTTTATTTTACCAGGTCACTTATTACGGGGAGTGGTGGGGTTTTGTGATATGACGGCTTTACTGCCACACCGCGAGCGGGGTGAGACTCCTGTGCAGTGCCGCCCTCTACACTAGTACTACATCGGTCGTGATTTATTAGTCCCCCATTGAAATTGACTGAAGATTTAACTGACAAAATGTTAGTGCATGTCAACAAAAACTATATCATTGGTTTCATATTTGAACATAGTTTTCAATGATATAATTTTAGGTGACATGCATGAGAATTTATCATACTATATATAATGTTAGTTAAATTTTTTTCCATACTAATCTATAGTAAGGTGCCCGTGCGTTGCACAGAACGATGAAATGCATTGATCGGGGAGTTGTTTATTTCGACAAAGGATGTGGGGGTCATCTCATGTGTAACGGGTATCGATATCTTTCTTTGGATATTATTTCAGCTCTAGAGCTCACAAACATCTGGGTGAAATAGATAAAAAAGTATCTTTTGCAAACAAAAGCATTCAACTGTTCAACCTGCATCCAAAACTTGTGAAGAAATAACACTTATTGTGCTTTGCAAGAGATGATCTTTCAGAATTAGTTTTCGAATATCGATTGTTATACATGTTGGCTACAGATGACATGGATTTTTTGTTATAGTAAATAGTTGGCTATACTATTAAGTATTAACCATGCTCTTATGCACCTAGACAGAGGGATTAAATCAGGATGACTTGGAAGGGGGCAGAGGAGATGTAAGAAATGGTTCATCATAAGTCTTTCACCAGTACTGTTGTAAAAATTCTCAGTTAATATCATAAATGGTAAGCGAGAACTGTAATGGATCAAAAGTGCACATGGAATATTCTAGACTAAACTATAAATGGATAAACTTTTATTCAAGCTTGATACTCTAATAGAGCAAGATCATGCATGGAAGGTTCTATATTATATAAATAAGAAGCATCCACATGCTTAGATGGTGGATTACATTGAGCGAAGACTAATGATCATCATTTAACTTGGTAATGCATATGTCCAGGTGAACCTCCTTGGAGTCCCCGTGCACCATGTTGGGGGGGGGGATCATACCATGTGTCTTCCATGTCGACATCGGCGGGAAGGTCCCAACTCGGCATAGTCCTAGTCAGCATCATGGAGTGGGTGTGGGCGCCCACGTACCTCCCAGGGGCAGTAACAGTGAGCATTCACCCGTACATCGGCCTTGTGTCCGTGTCAGCGTCAGCGGCGTAGCCCCTGACACACACTACAGAGACAGGGCGGCAGCCCGCGTGGGCCTCGCTGGTGCCCACGATCAAGAGGAAGAAGCTGACATCCTCCTCCAAGACTAGCAGGCGGCGGTGATGCTCCAGCGACTCCGGCATGGCGAACGGGTAGCATGTCTCATACTTGATGTTCTTCGCCGCGGGCGAGTAGTGATAGATGGACGCCCGCGTGAGGTGATGCATGAGTTCCGCCGACGAGCCCCAAAATGGCATCGGGCACCCATAGCAGTATACGAAGGGCTCCTTGGAGGCATCGACCAGGCCATCCATGAAACAGGAGTGGCTGTAGGGGACGCTGCGCCAGTTGAATATATGAGCAAGTTACTATGAGATTTAGTCTGAATAAGCACAAAATAAATCATCACGGCTATAACAGAGATTAAACTAATCATGTGGACTAGCATAGTGAATGAACAGATCGAATCTTGGACACAGACTAGAAACATGAATTCTACCACGATTTCAAATAGGAAGGACATAAACACATATGGTGCAATGCGAGCAGCACCATTGGCATTGAGGTTGTCGCCCATCTCATTGAGGAATAGGTTGCCGAGGTCAGGGAAAAAGTCGTCGTCGGTGAAGTCGTCGCGGCCAGCAGTCACGTGGGTGTGCTCCCCAAATTTCAACAGCTCTCGCCGAATGGAGCGCAGGAGGGAGTTGCTGTAGGGGATGTTGCGGTCGCCGAATGGAGCGCAGGAGTAGCACACGAAGCAGTATATGGTGCTCCTCCCTAGTCTCCATCTCTACTCTTATCTCTATCTCTACTACTCTTCTTTCTTTTTTATAATATACTAGTAGCTGTCAAATCAAATAGTATCGCGCCACCCGTTGCACGCCCGACTAGACACGCCTCCTCGCCTCCATCAAAAGCCTTAGTTAAACCCGCATGCAAACCAAGAAACAAACTCCGGCCCGCGGGAGGAAATTTGCCGGTTGCCGTTTGAGAATAATAGAGTCACGTCGAATCCATTTGAGTTAATTTCGTGTATGATTCTCCCTCTATGTAACACCCACGATGCGACGATAGCTCCCACGTGTAGAGGCATGACTTAGAGACATAACCTCATAGTGGTTTTGTCGGAAGAAGGGTCATCTTCACAAACACACCATGTAATGAATAAGACAAGCATAAATAGAGTTGGCTTACACTCGCCATGTCACACAATAACATATAATTCATACATCATCAAAGTACACTCATAGTTCGACTATGGAAAACCAAATGAAAAAGAAGATAGACCCAACTGCTAGATCCTCGATCGTCCCAACTAGGCTCCACTACTGATCATCAGGAAACGGAACATAGTAACGACCAAGGTCCTTGTCGAACTCCCACTTGAGTTCGGTAGCATCACCTGCACTGGTATCATCGGGACCTGTAACTGTTCTGTTAGTATCTGTGAGTCACGAGGACTCAACAATCTCAAAACCGGCGAGATCAACACTACTTAAGCTTATGGGTAGGATAAGGTAATGAGGTGGAGTTGCAACAAGCACTAAGCAAATATGGTGGCTAACATGCACAAACAAGAGAAAGATGAGAATCTACGCAACGGTCGTGAAGCTAGAAAAGATCAAGAAGTGATCCTGAAACTACCTACGCTCAAACATAACGCAAGACCGTGTTCACTTCCCAGACTCCGCCGAAAAGAGACCATCACGGCTACACACGCCGTTGATTCATTTTAATGAAGTAAAGTGTCAAGTTCTCTACAACCGGATATTAACAAATTCCCATCTGCCACATAACCGCGGGCATGGCTCTCGAAAGTTAATAACCTACAGGGGTGTCCCAACTTAGTCCATCATAAGCTCTCACGATCAACGCAGGATATTCCTTCTCCCGGAAAGAGCCGATCAGTCTTGGAATCCCGGTTACAAGACATTTCGACAATGGTAAAACAAGATCAGAAAAGCCACCCATTGTGTTGACAAATCCCAATAGGAGCTAGACATATCTCGTTCTCAGGGCACACCGGATAGGTCAAGCTACGAGTAAAACCAACCTTCAAGTTTCCCTGAGGTGGCCCCGCAGGTTGCCCGGTTCGGGCCAACACTAAGAGGAGCACTAGCCCGGGGGGGTTAAAATAAAGATGACCCTCGGGTCTGTAGAACCCAAGGGAGGTTATAGGTTGTTAGGCAAATGTAAAACCAAGGTTGGGGCTTGCTGGAGGAGTTTTATTCAAAGCGAACTGTCAAGGGGGTCCCATAACACCAACCGCGTAAGGAATGCAAAATCAAGCAACATAACACCGGTATGACGGAAACTAGGGCGGCAAGACTGGAACAAAACCCCAGGAATAAGGCCGAGCCTTCCACCCTTTACCAAGTATATAGATGCATTAATTTAAATAAGAGATATTGTGATATACCAACATAAACATGTTCCAACATGGAGCAATCTTCAACTTCACCTTCAACTAACAACGCTATAAGAGGGGCTGAGCAAAAGAACTTACATAGGCAAACAACGGTTTGGTAGGAAGGTGGGTTAGAGGCTTGACATGGCAATATGGGAGGCCTGATAAACAAGTGGTAGGTAGTGCGACATAGCAATAGAGCGAACAACTAGCAAGCAAAGATAGAAGTGATATCGAGGGTAATGGTCATCATGCCTGAGATTCCGCAAGGAAGAATAACGAGTCGATGAAGAAGACAAACGGACGTGGTCGAACGAATCCTCGCAACTCAGGAACGAAACCGAAGCTAATGAGAGAAGCAAACTGGAAAGAAGCAAGCAACATGGTAAACAACCATTACATAAACCTGGCTCTGATACCAACTTGCGACAAAACTACAATGCGGTTATGCCACTAAGTCGTGCCTCAACACGTGGGAGATATAGCCACATCGTGGGTGTTACACTCTATAAATAGTTAATTGCATCCTTAATATTGTATTCTAAGTACTCTGTGGGTTCCACTATCAGTATAATGTACATGACTTGCAGGCTGGCTACAGATTCGTACAACAAGTTAAAAAGAAACAAATCCATCCTTAATCTTGTATTCTAAGTACTCTGTGGTTTCCACTCCAAGTATAGTAGCGAAAGAAGTATATATTAAAAAATATAAAAAGCTAAAGTTTAGGACAGATTTTGAACTCAGGTCATCGCGCTGTGAGCATCCGGCCCGGACCAGTACACCAGGTGTTCGTTGCGGACGATGCAAGAGATAAACCTTTATCGAAATTGATGTCTGATGTGCCTCCAAAGTATATACTTTTCCTAACACTTTTCCTCTTGTTTTGGACTCTAATTCGATTTGAATGAAACTAACCCCGAACTGACGCTGTTTTCAGCAGAACTACCATGGTGTTGTTTTTGTGCAGAAATAAAAGTTCTCAGAATGGAACAAGAACTTTGCGAGGATTTTTTATATCAATAATAAGAATTTCTAGAGCCAAGACCTGTCGGAGACGGGCATCTGGGTGGGCACAACCCACCAGGGTGTGCCCCCTCTCCTGGCGTGCCCAGGTGGGTTGGAACCACCTGGTGGCCCCGCTGACCCTGAAATCAACGCAATAAATTCCTATTTTCGGAGAAAAAAATAGCGAGAAAGAATTATCGCAATCCACGAGACGGAGCCGCCACCAAGCCCTATTCTTCCTTGGGAGGGAAGATCTAGAGTCCGTTTGGTGCTCCAGAGAGGGGGATATTCATTCTTAGTCATCACCAACCCTTCTCCATCACCAATTCCATGATCCTCCCACCAGGACTGAGTATTTCCTTCGTAGGCTCGCTGGTCGGTGAGGATTTGGATGAGATTCATTATGTAATCGAGTAAGTTTTGTTAGGGCTGGTTCCGTAGTATCCACTATGTTCTAAGTTCGATGATGCTATGACTTTGCCATGCTTAATGCTTGTCACTTTGGGCCTGGGTGCCATGATTTCATATCTGAACTGTTTATGTTATCATCATTATATCCATGTTCTAGAGCTGATCTTGCAAGCTGTAGTAACCTACTACGTGTTATGATCCGGTAACCTCGGAGTGACAATAACCAGGACTTCTTTAGGTGATTACCGTAGTTTGAGGAGTTCATATATTCACTATGTGTTAATGCATTGTTCCAGTTCTCTATTAAAAGGAGGCCTTAATATCCCTTAGTTTCCAATATGGACCCCGCTGCCACGGGAGGGTAGGACAAAAGATGTCATGCAAGTTATTTTAATAAAGCACGTATGACTATTTACGGAATACATACCTACATTATATCGACGAACTTGAGCTAGTGCTGAATAGCCCTAGGTTATAACTGTCACATGATGAATATCATCTAACAAGTCACCGGTCCAATGCCTACGAATTTATCTTATATTATTTCTTCTAAGTTACTACTGCTATCCTCACTATTACGCTTGCTACAAAATTACTGTTATCACTGTTACTGTTACTATTGCTGCTGTCAGTACTATCAAAACTATCAAACTACTTTGCTATTGATCACGTTGCTATAGATAATTAATCTCCAGGTGTGGTCGAATTGACAACTCAGCTGCTAATACCTTCAAGTATTCTTTGGCTCCCCTTGTGTCGAATCTATAAATTTGGGTTGAATACTTTACCCTCGAAAACTGTTGCGATCCCCTGTACTTGTGGGTTATCAAGACCTTTTTCTGGCGCCATTGTCGGGCACCATAGCTATATTTGCTGAGTCACTTGGGATTATTATCATAGTATCACTATGAAGAATCTGAAGGATCCTAAGAATAAGATATTTCCCTTAAGGATGAGGCGAGGTAAGGCACTGCCATCCAGTTCTTCTTCAGATTCACATTCTTTGATGAATAAAGTAGCAACACCACCACATGCTATTAATTCTGATATGTCGCAAGTTATTTAGGATGCTACTTCTACTATGAATGATTCTTATGATGATGCCAGTACCTTGCTTGATAATGATGATGTGCCACTTGGTGAATTTCTTGAGAACCAAATTGGTAGAGTTATACAACATGATGTTGTTGAATTTGATGATGAGCTTGAAACTGAATCTCCTGAAACACCTGCTAGAAGGGTGGCTATGATGCTAAATCTTGGTACAATACTCTTGCTCCTGGTTGTGTGCGTAGTCCCCAGGATATGATTTACTACTTCTCCGGAAAAAAAAAATCCTGCTCATAAGAAACAAGCTGCCTTATAGGAAATATTTAACTTTGCTCAAACTGAAGAAGAGAGTCTCCCACAAGGTTGGGGGAGGCTTTCCCAGTTACTTAATGCTTTGCCTGATCATCCTCTTAAGAAAAATGAAATACTTGATATCTTCTATAATGGACGAACCAATGCTTCTAGGGACTTCCTAGATAGTTGTGTTGGTTGTGTTTCCAGGGAACGAACTGTTGGACAAGATGAGGAATTATTGAATAACATATTGAAAAATTATGATGATTGCACTATTCCTGAACCACCGGCTAAACCCACTTCGAAGAAGAGGGGTATATTATATCTCAGTCTTGAAGATATGCAAGAGGCAAAGAAATCTATGAAGGAAAAAGGTATGAAAGCTGAGGATGTTAAAATTTTACCTCCTATTGAAGAAATACATGGGCTTAATACACCACCACTGCCTAAGGTGGTAGAGGTAAATTCCCTTATGACGTTTAATGATAGTGATAGTCCTCACAATACATATCCTATTCAATGCCTTTATGAGTTTGAAAACTACATTAGAAAACAAGAACACTTCAATGCAAATGTTATGAAACTATTGAAATATAATTCTGATATGATTGCTTGCTTGATTGGCTTGTTATTAGAATATCAAATGATGTTAGAGGTGTTGGAAAATATGCCTCTATGGTTAAAACTCAATTAGAACAAGTTGCTAAATCTCAAAGAGAATTGATTGATTAAATGAATAATAATATGCATGACTTTGCTAATAGAGTTGCAACTAGAAGAGGTAAAATGACTCAGGAACCACTTTATCCTGAGGGACACCCTAAAGGAATTGAACAAGATTCACAAACAAATAACACTAATGCACCTAGTCCTTCTAAAAATAAAAAGAAGAAGAAGAGGAATGATAGGACATTGCATACTTGTAGTGAACCTGAAGTAGAAAAACCTCCTGACAATGATAATGAAGTTTCTATCTCAGATGCTAAAACTCAATCTGGTAATGAACACTTACCTAGTGATAATGAAAAAGATACTGATGAGGTTCATGAAGACTCTCAACCAACCAATGTGTAACATCCCAATTTTCAATTTGGATGTTATACATAGGTCATCATTTGCATATCATATTTTTATTTGCATTTGGTTGTGATCCTAGAAATCTTAAGCAACTCAAGGACCCAAGGAGAGAGTTGGAGGTTTCACAAATTTTCATATTTGAATTTATTTCAAATTTGAAGAAAGGATCAATTTGATTTTAATATTTTCTCTCCAATTATTTCCAATAACAAAAATAAATGAGAGAAGATAAAATGACTTCTTCAACAAGAGAGAAATATTGGAGAAGAAATTATAAAATCAAATTATTATTTCATTCGTATTTTATTTGCTATTTTATTTGAATTAGAGAAAAACTTGCATTTTTGAAAAAATGCATTTTAGGCCAGAAAAATGTTCATCTTGTCCTAAATATTAGGTTTGGACTGTGAAAAATGTTTCTGGTATTTTTATAAAATTTTTAATATTATATTAGAAATTTTTTATTTGCGGCAAATTTATTTACTTTTTTAAAAAAATTCCTTGGCTGGTCCAGCCAAGCCGGGCCTTGGCCCAGCTAGCGCCGACGCCTTCCCTCGCCGTCCCACCGCTGGACTCTAGAGGAGTCCGAGCCGGACTCGCCGAGGCGCCGTAACCCCCTCCCCAACCTGCCTCTTCCCCCTCCCCCAAGGCTTCAAAAGCCGACCCCCCGGCCCATCTCCTCACCCCGCCACCCACCGCCGAGCGCGCCGCC
>NC_041380.1:171177471-171197315 GCF_002162155.2 Triticum dicoccoides
ACCTGAGCCGCCGCCCACTGCCCCGCCGCCTGTCCCGCTCGCCGCAGCCGCCGCGCTGCCGCCACGCCGCTCATCATTAACCACCATCGGCCGAAGCAGTTTAACCGGTAAAAACCATCCAGTTCGTCGATTCTTATTTTAGTTTTTTTTCGGTTTAGTTTAGATTGGTTTTTTAATTTATTTACTAGGTTAACTAGCAAACGTTCACCCGTTAGAGTCTTATAGCGAGCATGTTCGTTCGTTAGCCTCTGTTTAGGAACATTCGTTCGTTAGTTTTTCTTTTTAATTTTAATTTTCGGTCAGGGACCTATCTGCGAATACTTTTATCACAAATTAGTCCTAGAACTTCAAACCCTCGTTACTTTTTACTCGTTTATCCCAATCCAGTGAAACCAACGCCACAATATTCGTCTTGTGCCCCTCTATCCAGATAATCAACTTGAACATGGTTTTGATAATTTAAAATTTGGTTTCTAGCAAATTTGATTTCGAATTCTTTTGATCATATTTTGAGTTTCGTAACTCCGATTCGATTGATTCTTTTTGCAAGTCGAAGCTCTTCACTTGAACTTTAAGTTTGGATCTTTTCTCTTGAGTTTTACCCCTGCATCTTATGCTTGAGTGCTTATGTATGCTATTTGATGTAGGGTGGAACCCTATATGGCCGATCTTTCAAGAACGGAGCGGATCCCATGAAGAACACGAAGAACACGAGGGGAAACACAAGGGGAAACATGAGAGAATCACTCAAACCAACAAGATCGATCACACATTTTCTAGATCCTCAAAACACAAAGAGATACATAATACAAATCCAACAAGGGATGATACAAAGGGTAACCGGTTCTTCTCTGTGAGGAGGTCTTGAATCCACAAGGGGATCTTCCCATAAAGGGGCCTTGAATCCAAGGTGGATCTTCTCCGAAGAGGGTCTCCGGTCTCTCTCAAGGAGTAGATCCGATATGGATGAGCGAAGCTCTGTCTCACAAATGAGCTAACACAACGATAACCCTAACTAGAAGGAGGTGGAGGAGTATATATAGTCTAGAGCCACGAAGGGGTAAGTGAGGAGGGGATACATGGGCCTTTGGCCCAGTTAGGCACGCGCAGGTGTCGGACGTCCGGGCAGGGGGCCAGATGTTCGGGGCTTCAGGACAAGTCGGATGTCCGGGGGCGTGGCCGGATGTCCGGGATGAAGTGGACGTTCAGCTGCTCTCTGGATATGTCGGTGCCGGATTTCCGGGTGAGATGCCAGATGTCCAGGCTATCGGGAGGCGCCGAATGTCCGGGGTTGGCGCCGAATGTCCGGCTGACTGTTGGTGTAGCAGTTGGGCAGCTGCACAGGCGCCGGATGTCCGGCCTCTGGCCCGGATGTCCGGCCGTTGTAGCTTCAGCAGCTCCGTCTTCTTCCGTCATCGCTTCCAAGCTTCCCTCGCGGATGGTGTAGTTGTTCCTTAGTGCTTGCACTCTTCCTCAACATCCATGAAGCTCTGACAATACCTATGCTTGCACATGGGATTATTGTCAAGTAGTATACTATCCTCGAAGGGGTCAAGTGAGCACCTGTAAAGGAGATGATTCACCTTTATGTATGTGAAGTAGATGTGGCACGTGTCACTTGCCAACCGGACTCTTGACATGGTGATGTCCATAGGATGCTTCGCATCATCTCCCCTCCCTTGGGAAAGATCCAACCTCGGATCGAAAACCAAATCACCATTGGAAAGAGATGGCTTCGCCGTGTAGAAGTGGACGTTCACCAAGTACTTGTCATCTTGAAGCTCAAAATGGGCACTCTCCAATGTCGTGCCGTCTTGTGATTCCTTCAAAAGTAGTAAGGACAACAAACACTTGGGAAAACAAATGTGGTTAGTGTTAGTCCAAAACCAAGCATTAAAGAGGTTATTCACGAAACAAGTATCGTCATCATGCAAAGCATATGGTGTGACAAAGGATTGTGACATGACATGTAAGCATATCAATCGAGAACAAGCAAAGATATTATGGGGACAAGCATGTAAATGTGAGTTAGAGATGCAAATATGTGTGTCAAGAGAATAAAAGGTCTATGGTAGGCATATGAATCATTCACAACACCAAAGAAGGTGAGATGTCCAATCACATGGATCACGTGCAAGACAATCCAAGCAATACGTGCATAGGTTGTAGTGAAGATAGTGTGGCACTCAACACAATAGAAAGACCAATTGTTCATCATGTGTGAGGAAATCAAGTCAAGCATGTAGCAATCAATGGGACATGGCATATGTGAAGTGATGACATGGTTGCAACCAAACATATGAGAGGAGCAAGTAATCCAAGAATTGGATGCAACACACAAGGCATGTATATCATGATGCATGGAATTGTGAAAATTACAAGTCGAAGCATGATCTCTAACAAGTGTGCAATCAAGTGGTCCAAGATGAAAAATAAGTCTCATGGTGAAAGCAACACAAGTAGTATGATCCGTCATATCCATGCTCAAGAAAGATGTCACCTTGAAGGCGTGTCCTTGTGCGTCCTTCACAATGCCGAAGTACCAGCAAGTGCGATGTAGAATCGTCGTGGTAGAAGGTGGTTCACTCTCAAGAGCTCGAATAGTTAACTCACGTGAAGCGAAAGTCGACACAAAGTCCAAGTATCCTACACATGCACACAACAAATGAAAGAATGTATGCGCATGGTAGATAAACACATTATCCATCATGATGGTTCTCTTCTCTTGCACCATTAGAAGCACAAGTGCATGAATAATATGATGCAACAATGGCAATATTCATTGCACTAGGTATACGGTGCAAAGAGGTAAGACAAGCATGCTTCACCAGAAATATGTCAAAATCTCCAAATATATCTGAGAATGCTATGGGGGCAAACTCATTATCAAGACAAAAGGCATCGTTGCAATCAATACATGGCAAATCATCTAGCACAAGAGAGGCAACACATGTAGATATATGACAAGAAGCAATAACAATCATGTGCAAAGCATGGTAATGGATGTCATCAACCGCATGAAATGAGCAATTATGAATCATCGGTGATGCAACTAGGCAAGCAATCATAGTAATCAAGTCATGCAAGCTAGTAGTGCGAAGATGCAACATACTAAAGGAAATCATGGAAATCATGCCATGTGAGCAAATAATAGGCATAGACAATGCATCGCAAACACGAACACAAAGCATGATCATAGTATCATCATAGGAATGGGGCACAAAGCCAACATGGCAATAGCAAGTAATATCTCCACCAAGCTTGCAAATACACATACAAGTATGAGACTCAATAGTCATGTGTAATGCAAAGCATGGATCACAAATGCATGGTAAAGGCATATGAATGAGCATATCATGCAAAGTGAACATGGCAAGATGGGCATAAAATATGTAATGGACAATAACCCATAGCCATGTGAGGGTCATCTAGAAGAAATGCGCGATCTCTTTGCGCGAACAGAGCGGTGGGAAAGACAATCCATGGATCCCAAGTCATCATTGCTCTCTAGAGCTTGTTTTGTCAACTCATGGGATTGCGAGGTTGACAAGTATTCGTGGGTACCTGCACAAAAGAAACACAAACGAAAGAAATTGTGTATGTGGTAAATGTACACATCATCCATCATGATGTGTATGTGTACGTGAGAGTTAGCACAAGATAAGCATTGCTCAAAGAAATTTGATGCATGGTATAAGAAAATGGCATCCATCATGAAAGAATAGTTATTGTGTATAACACGACGGGGACGCAAATTGAGAATGCAAGTATATGGCAAATCAATAGCATGTTTATTCATGGGGAGCATATTGTGCACACAAGTATTGGGATCATGCAACGAATGGGATGAATCAAAATCTCCTAACATACACAATATTGGAAACATCATATGGAGAAAATGTACAACATCCAAAACAATGCTTATCCGAAGCTAGGTGGTCATGGCATGGCATATGAGATAAATTATGCAAAGGGAGCATATCAATATCATCACAAGAAAAACAAATGCCAATAACCATGGGCTTGTCATATATGCCATATGTGCAAATTGGGTTTATTTTAATAGCATATGCATAGTCACTACGATGAGATTGCAAATATGACATACGATGGATCTCATGCATAGAATATGACATGTCAAGAGGATTGTCAAACATGATGTGACCTAAATAATGATCACAAGAAATCCTATGTAACATGGCATCACAACTAATAGACTCCACATGGCAATCATCATACTCATCATACTCATCATAAATGGGTAAATCATCGCATGCGAAAGTCACACTAGCATGAAGCATGGAAATAGGTTGATCAACATCATGCAAGCAATCAATGTCAAGAATGGCCACTAGTGGTACTAGAGTATCACCGTCACCTTTGTTACCGTTTTCACTCCACTCAAGTGGTGTAGGTGAGGTGGGAAAGACCAAATGGTGCTCATCTTCATCTTGATGGAACCATGTGGGGGGTGCATCATATTCCACCATGGCCATCATCTTGTCCAAAGGGAGGATGAAGTCATCGCGAATCGGCACGTCATCATATATGGTACCTAGCACCAAATGAGAAGACACAATACAGGTAGAGGTTAAGTCACTAGAAATCAAAGTGGCCTCACATGACCGATCAACTATCTCACTCTCTCTATGTGGTGGTTCAATCACTCCCTCAAGGTAGGTGCACTCAATGTCACATATGGTGGAGTCACTCATCTCACTCAAGTGGTGGGGGTTGTGGCTCTCCTCACATGGGAATAGTGGGAACACATCATATACCGGGCTAGTGGTGAAATCACTCTGACTCACAATATGGTGGCTAAAGTCACTCAAGTCATCATATGTCGCTGTGGTCGAAGGGAAAATCCCATGCTCAACAATCTCGTCACCGTCGCCGTGGATGAAAGCCGAAGATGGAACATCATCACTCTCGCCTCCTAAGATGGAAGCATCATTCTCGCTCGTCATTATGTCGCTCGCCTCCAAAGTTTGGTCCTTGATAGTCTCCGTAGTCATAATCATCGCCGCACCATCTTCAAAAAGAGTCATGGTAGACTCGGCATCGTCAACGCCACAAAGAGGTATGGCAGTGAAGTAGAACTTGGGAGCATCGCCATGGAGCTCGTCGGGCTTGGACATCTTGGTGGTACTATCCTCATGCTCGCCTTCTTGGAGCTTGGTCTTCGAGAAGTGTGCTTGGGGTCGAGAAGCCTTGGCCTTCATGAGTTCTTGTTCCGCCTTGAGAGCACCAATGTAGTTGTCGTCGAGGGACTTGTAGTTCTCGAGGAAGATCGTCTTGGAGATGTTGTTGCGTAATCCCATCATGAAGTGGAACTTCATCGGAATGGGGTCGTCCACACCGGCTCGTCGCAAGGCTTTCTTCATCTCCTTAAAGTACTCGTCGATGGACTTGGATCCTTGGGTGGTGTTCTCCAATTGGCATAGATGTTGTTCCGTGTAGGTTGGAGGCACGAACTCTCGCCGCAAAGCTCTCTTTGTATTGGGACAACTCCTGTTGTAGGTCTCCGAAGGTGTGTGAAGACACCATGTGGACGCATAGTCGTGGAAGTTCCTTGTGGCGCACTTCACTTGATCTTCGGGAGGAACTTGATGTAGCTTGAGGTAGTCGTCCATCAAACGCTCCCACTCGAGATACTCCTTGGGTTCTTGTGTCCCATAGAAAGGAATCGCATGGTCGATGTCGAAGTCGTAGTAGCTCATGGAAGTCGCGGAGTTGAACTTGGGGAGCTTCTCTTGAGGTGCTTGTGGGCGAAGATGTCGTATGTCCATAGGCGAAGATGCCTTGAAGTAGCTTGGCAAAGATGCCAAGGGAGATGGTGAAGTCGTTGAGCGGTTGTTGGTGTTGAGCTCTTGACGTTCATGTTCATGGTGGTGATGGTGTCGATGCTGATGTGACCTTGCCGGAGATGGTATCTCGGAGGCATGTGCTCTTGAGCACCTTCTCGAAGATGAGGAAGACCTCTTGTAGGACTTGATAAGGGCTTTGATCTCCTCCATTTTAGCTTACATCTTGGCATCGGTAGAGTTATTCATGGCATCGAACTCGTCGTTGTTGTTGTAGACCGAAGGTGAAATGCCTTGCCTATCCATCACAAGACTCGAGCAAATACGAGTGGGGGAAAGAGAAGAACTATACCAAATGTACCTTGACCGATGTTGAAGATGGATCAATGATCATTCAATGATGTAACAAGGAAATAGAACAATTCGTACCAATTCTTGTCGGTTTCTCACACCTAAACAAATAAGGCTTATGGTGGAGCTAGGTGAGGATAGTGGCACAAATATTTGATGGAAAATGTTAGCAAGAGTCAATAATGTTGAAAAAGATTCACAAATTTGCAAGTGAAACAAGTAGACCAATAGCAATGAATGGCACACAGAAACACACACACGGATAGATAAATGGGGTTGTGCAACCAACGATGTGCACAAAATGTGGAGTCCACGGAAAACGCTCGTGTTGCACAACTCAAGAGAGACGCCAACACAATTGCTCAATAGGCGGATATGACACTTGTGCACAACCTATAAGATGAAAAATCTATCAACTTTCTATCCCAAGTATGCTATGTATGATGTCCCGCTAGTATGATCCAAGATGATCGGATATGAAAATCTTATGTGCAATGTGGTATGATGCTATGGCACTTGCTTACAAGCTTGTTTGCTCTTTCTCTTCTGTTTAAAAGCTTATTCTTTTTTTGTATGGCCACTTTTGCACAATGCACAAACCAAGATAGCAATTGTATATATATATGTGGGAACAAACTTGTGGCACAAGGGATGATATGATACCGAAATGGTATGGTATGTATGTAATGGAAGGTGTAGACAACTAATGTGCACAAGTAACGTTGCCAACAATACTCAAAGGCTAGTCTTGATAGGCAAATGACGCGAAAATGGGCTAGGGGTCATCAATGCAATGGCAAGAGAATATACAATGGATGGATACCATGATACCAAGATGATATGGAGGTTACCGTCCTTGGCGATGATGAGAGGTGGTTGTTCTTGATGTAGATACCAAGATGGTGGATACTCGTCCCTAAGTAGCCGAAACACCTTAGGAAACAGAAAAACCGCTAACTCAAAATCTCAAAGGAAAATGTCAAATGGTGGTATTGGGATGCGGTGGTGGTTGCGGGAGCTCAATGGGATTACGGAAATGCAATGATGGGTTTTGAGACTGAATGCGGAAATGGAGTGTAAGGTGGTGGACTATACATGGTGTCGGAGTTGGCAGCACGGTCCCTAAGTAGCCCAAACACCTTAGGAGACACAACTCACAACACAAACAAAATTGGGTTAAGTTGGGGTGGCAGAAGTGTATGGTGGGCAAGCCTATGCGGTACTGGTGGTGGTGGTTGATGAAGAAGCAACCGTACCTAAGTAGGCTAGACACCTAAGGAGACTCGAATCACAACTCAAACAACCACAAATTCTATGGGGAACAAAATTGGTTAGGTTGCGGAAAGCTATGGTGGTTTTGCGGAAGTTATGGTGGAAGCCCTAGGCAAAGATGCCAAAGTTTGAAAACATTGATGGAGTAAAATGGTTATGTTAGTATTTTTGTGTGAAGGGGGATGTCAAGAGCTTCAAAACGAGCTAAAGAACGTCGAAAACGGACTCCGGATGAATTAGTTATGGACAAAACGGTGAAACGAGGAAGGCTTAAATGTCAGGGGCCGGACATCCGGGGTTGGGTCCGGATATCCGGGACCTGATGTCCAGAACGCTGCGCGAAAATGCGCTCCAGGAGCCGGATGTCCAGTCGGAGACCCGGATATCCGGCCCGATGGCTCGGATGTCCGGCCTTTGGCTCGGATGTCCGGCCCGATGATTCCAGATAGGGATTTGGACTTCGAAACTCGATTTGGGGGCGGAAATAGATGGTTTTGGGGGCAAAATTGATGGGATTTCGTGGATGGAAAATGAGGAAAATTGGGGAGATGCTAGATCCACTTGAAACCAAGCAAATCCATGTATCAAATCCAACAAAACTTCATCAAACTAACAAAAAAATTGGGGCTATTTTTTGGTGGGGATTTTCGAATTTAGGACGAAGTCAACAAAACTAGGCTAGGAAACAAAGAGGGGAGGCTTTGAAATCATGATCAACTAGGCTCATGATACCGAGATGATGTAGGGTGGAACCGTAGATGGCCGATCTTTCACGAACGGAGCAGATCCTGCGAAGAACACAAAGAACACAAGGGGAAACATAAGGGGAAACACGAGAGAATCACTCAAACGAACAAGATCGATCACACATGTGCTAGATCCTCAAAACACAAAGAGATACATGATCCAATCCAACAAGGGATGATACAAAGGGTAGCCGGTTCTTCTCCGTGAGGAGGTCTTGAATCCACAAGGGGATCTTCCCATAAAGGGGTCTTGAATCCAAGGTGGATCTTCTCCGAAGAGGGGCCATGGTCTCTCTCAAGGAGTAGATCCGATATGGATGAGCGAAGCTCTACACAAATGAGCTAACACAACGCTAACCCTAACTAGAAGGAGGTGGAGTATATATAGTCTAGAGCCATGAAGGGTTAAGTGAGGAGGGGATACATGGGCCTTTGGCCCGGTTAGGCACGCACAGGTGCCGGACGTACGGGCTGGGGGCCGGATGTCCGGGGCTTCAGGACGAGCCGGATGTCCGGGGGCGCGGCCGGATGTCCGAGCTAAAGTGGAGGTTCAGCTGCTCTCTAGATACGTCGGTGCTGGATTTCCGGGGAAGATGCCGGATGTCCGGGCTGTCGGGAGGAGCCGGATGCCCAGGGTTGGCACCGGATGTCCAACCGATGAGGCTTGTTCGGCCAACTGTTGGTTTAGCAGTTGGGCAGCTGCACAGGCGCCGAATGTCCGACCTCTGGCCCGGATGTCCGACCACTAGCCCAGATGTCCGGCCACTGTAGCTTTAGCAGCTCCATCTTCTTCCGTTGTCGCTTCCAGCCTTCCCTCGCGGATGGTGTAGTTGTTCCTTGGTGCTTGCACTCCTCCTCAACATCCGTGAAGCTCCGGCAATACCTATGCATGCACACGGGAGACGTGTCAAGTAGTATGCCATCCTCGAAGGGGTCAAGTGAGCACATGTAAAGGAGATGATTCACCTTTATGTATGTGAAGTAGATGTGGCACGTGTTACTTGCCAAACGGACTCTTGACATGGTGATGTCCATAGGATGCTCCACATCACTATTGTTTGTTCACGATAGAGTTTCTGGAGTGCGAGGCTTGCTACTACGAATCTCTAGGGTTTTCAGATCGTTAGCAAGGCAAGTAACACTTTGATCATATCCCTTCATTACCCAGTTTTTATGCATTAGTATCAACCCTCAAACATTGCGTGAGTAGGACTTGTTTAACATGTGGGTTTTGCTAAGTAGTTGATGAGGTAGGAACCTATTGCCTTTTATTCAAACCTTAGGAGTTACTACATTATGCTTACACTACTATGCTATGCTTGTAGAGATGGTTTGGTTTTTGAGAGAATTCATGAAAGATGTGAGAGAGTTGTTGTTATCTAAGGTTCAACATAAGGTGGCTACTTTAATACACATCTGGGTAAATTGGTTTCTGGGCACCTGGGGAATCCAGTGCTGCCCAAGGAGATCCCAGGTCATCCAAGTGATAATCCTATGGTTCGCCATCCAGGCTCAAAGGGATCATAAGATTATTCATGCTAGAAACTTCCGTGTGCAGCCACATGCAATTATGGGCTCTGGCATAGTTGAGTAAGTTGTGGGAATCCTTTCCATGATGGGCTAGCAGATGTAGGGGACTGTAGGTGTACCGGCTTATCTATCGGTTAAGGGGACCTCTTCAGAAAAACTGTGTCTCGGTCATCAGTTTCTCAAATACCCTGCAGTGTGAGAAATACAACGAAGGAGATCGAGTCTTGTGGGGAAAAGTGCGCAAACCTCTGCAGAGTGTACCAACTAATCATGATTAGCAGTGTCCCCGGTTATGGACATCTTGAGTATCTGGTACTTGAATTATTATGTTGATCTCATCACGTTACTTAATTAATTTGATGGGTTGTTAACTTTTAATAGGGATGAGATGGGGTTACCATTCTCAATGTTTTCAACAAACTTGTAGTTAAATAAAATATATTCCTTTGTTGTATGAAAAAAACTAGCTTTATGCAAATGATAACCATAGATCCTCCACTAGCCATGTATGCATGTAGTTATAGCTGTTATTTGTTCATTGCTCTATAGTGTTGTCTTGCCAGCATATTCCATGTGCTGACCTACACAGGCTGCAAAGTATTATGTTGTAGAGTTTTCATACGAAGAGTAAGGTGCGCTAGGTCGTTGTCATGCACTCAATTTTGCTATGGAGTTGGATGGACTCTACTACCTTCGAAGCTCCCACTGTTATCTTATTTAGATGGCCTTCAGCCATATTATTGTAATAAGTTCTCTTTTGAGAAATTCGATGTAATAAGTGTGTGATTGAACTCTGTTATAAATCCTCGAGTATTGTGTGTGTCAGCAATACCGATCCAGGGATGACACTTAAACACAGAGACTTGACCGCCTGAGGTCGGGTCGCTACAGGATGGTATCAGAGCACACACTGACTGTAGGACACGACCACTAGGACAAGCCACATGATACTCTCCTCTACTCATTTCTGACTCTTCTCCATTTTGTACTCCATAGATAGCGGACCCAAGGAACAAGTTTGCTCAACCGGATGACGACACCCTTTTGGACGACACTTGAAGGTAGCCACTAGGTACCTGAGCATTGGAATACCAAGCTTCACCGGGACCTACATCCACCACTGTACCTAAAGAAGAGCACTGGACGATTCGAGTACATGTTCCTGGAAGGACATTGTCACACCCTAGCTAGTTCATGCATTAGAGTGTTGCATCATGTTTAATTTCCCAGAAAACTGAAATGGGGATGACAGAACCCCCAGCACCCCCCTAGAACAACTAGGGTTTACTAAAAACTTTTTCAATGAACCTGAAATGCCCTTCTAAAAAGTCCACCCTTTTTGTTTTGGGTTAAAACCTTTGACAAAAATGGTGCACACTTTTCTAGGACATCTTAAGGTCATTGGATTAAGTCATTACTAATTGCATTTGGGCAATTTAAATCTTATAAATATTTTGAAATGCGCAAATAATCCTGAAAGTAATTTTAGGCTGTTGAGAATATTTTCAAAGGTGCCTCTGATTATTTTCAGGGTTTTCTAAATGAAATAGTATTTTACTATTTCAAAACACAAAACAGAATAAATAGAAACAAAAAAAGAGAGAGAAAGGGACTAAACTGGCAAAACCACCTGGCGGCCCAGCACTGTGTTGGCCCATGGCCAGTCAGCTGCTTCCTCTCGCCAGGCAGGCAGGCAGAGAGGTGAGCGCCGGCGTGCCTAAGCTCGCCACGGTACCACCTGCTTGCCACCCGCGCCCCTGGACGTCTGGATGACCTCCACGTCGTCGCCCCGACCCCCTGGACCCCTCCATTCACCCCCGACGCCTCTCCCTCGCCCTCTTCGACCATGGTCGACGCCCCTGCCGCCGCACCATCGCCATAGCCGCGCCCTCTGTCGTCCTCGTGCCGCGCCATCATGTCCACGAGCTCCGCCGTTGTTGACTATGTCGAGCAGGCCGAGCCCCGAGCGCTCGCCCGCTCTGGAGCCGCCCCGACCCCGTCTTCCCCAACTCCATCCGCCGGAGATCCCCTTCGCCTTCACCGCAGCACCAGCTCGTCCCCAACCTCTCCTCCTGCCTCGTTGTGATAGTCGTGAGCCCAACTACCTCCTCCCCCTCTCCATTAACTTCCTCCTGCACCGTGTGCATCGCACCACGCACACCCGAGCACCCGCCGCCGCCGAGCTCGTCGCCGACGTGACTCCGGGCACCCACCAGCCACACCTTTGTGACCAACGCACTCACCGCACTCGCAGGAGCCCCTAGCACCACTCCACGTGCCTCCCCGTGCCCCGTAGCATCAGTTTCGACCTCGCCTGAACTCTGGCGACCGCCAAGGTCATCGCCAGCGACGTTTCCGGCCAACCCAGCTCCACCCACTGCCACCACTCGATGCGGCTTGCTCCCAGCTACGTGTAGATGCTCTCCGCCATCGTTTTGTTTGCCGGAGCTCGAAACCCGCATCACTCCGCCACGTCTGGCATCGCCGGCGGCTAAACGCCGACGAGTTTGACCCTGTTTGACCCTGTGTGGGCCCAGGTTGACTTCCCCTGAGTCTATGACATGTGGGACCGCCCTGCTAATTAACTTAGATTAGCACTAATCAAAATTAGTTAGTTAATTAACCATTGACAGACAGGGCCCACCGGTCAGGTTTGACCTGGGCTGGCGCCTTTGACCTGCTGACGTCACCCTGACGCAATGCTGACGCAATAACTCAATTACTGGAATTATTCTTATATAGGAAATTCCAGAAAATATTACAAACTTCAAAAATTCATAACTTTTAATCTGTAACTCCGAATGCAAAGATTTATATATGAAATTTGATCAGAAAAATTAAATATTTTCATCTGTAATGGTTTCATGCATGACAAAACACTTTAACCTTACTGTTTAGGTGAAACAAGCTAATACACTTATAAGGGTTAAGAACATAAGCTTCCATTTGAATCTTTGATTCAAATGGACCAAAACCAACTTGTTTCACATTGCATTAGGCAGGACACCTTATATTGCCATGTCATAGCATGCATCATATTGTTGCATATTGCCATGTGATAATTGTCTTCTATGGTGTCTTTCGTGGTAGGTTCTGCCTCCGAGGATATTTCTGAGTATCCAACTGAAAGGCAGTACCCTACTACTACTCCATCAGGCAAGTAGCCCCATTGATCATTTCGATACAATCCCATATTCTCACTTTAGCTCTCATTTACTGCATTAAGACAACAATGTTTCAAACTGCTGTGTGCTGCGGTAGTTGAACCCTTATCCTCTACAGTACCGGCCATTGCCACAGTAACTAGATGAAACCCACTAGCATGTGTAGGAGTTGATTGAGCCATGTGTGTGTTTCCGACCTTGCTATGCCTGCTATGCTTAGAGTTGTGTCAATTCTGGTTCATCTGGGTGATGGGCTAGAGTGAAATGATTACGACGGTAATGTGAGGGATGTGTTGAACATGATTTGGTAAAGGTATCGATGAGAGACCATGTAGGAGTACATGGTGGGTTGTTTCATTGAGGCCGTCCCTAAGAATTGAGATCTGTATGCGTGATTTAAGATTAAGCTACTACCACACATTGGGCCCTGAAATACGACCCAGCTTGACTTACTGATCCCTCTCATCGTCTGTCCAGGAGTTGCAACTAGTTTCTGGTGTTTATAGGTTATGTGTTGGCGGCCGTGCGTAGCGCTGACCCTAGGGGTGGGCTATGATGCGGTAGATACACCGTGGCACGGTGTACCGAGTCGCCCGTTTGGTGTCTCGGGAACCCTGCACACATTGTTTGAGGCCGTTGAGGACACCCCGGCCGGATTTCCTTGCAGATGGAACCTGAATAGACTAGAGACTTGTGCGGTTAGTCAGGTCGTGTTCTACACCCACGTCGGCTTTCGCTTGAAGTCTGCCGAGAACATTTTGTGTGTAGACGCTAAGTGGTGGAAACATGTGTGACGAAGTACACCCCTGCAGGGTATAAAACTATTCGGATAGCCGCGTCCGCGGTAAACGACTACTTGGTTGCCTATACAGTTCATAGACAAGTTAATGGTTACTAATAAAAGACTCAAGATAAGTGTGAGTACCGAGGATGGCCCTCTTGTAGGATGACGAGGGGGATCCCTGGTGGAGTATTGTGTTGGTGATTAGTGGACTCATGTGTGAAAACTATTTTACAGTGGTGTCTCATAGGATAGCTTAGCCAAGAGTCAAAGCTGGCTTGCTGCAATAACTCCACCACCTTCTTGAGAATGAGCATGTATAGTAGGATCTGTTGTAAGACTTGCTGTGTACCTTTGTACTCATGTTGCTTTAATTACTATTTTCAGACGACAACACCGCCCCTCCGATGGGTTTTACGTAGACCTCGACGTCGATGAGTAACTTGCCACCCATGTGGTGATTCTGGCCATGGAGGGCCCTATGTAGATAGACAGGCTTCGACAAGCCTTCTTTCTTTCTAGTGTCTGTACTCAGACTTATTTGCTTCCGCATGTTCTTGTATGCTTGTATGACTTGAGTGTCGGGTCTTGTGACCCCTACCTGTATGAACATGTTATGTATGGCTCTCCGGAGCCTTTACAGAAAGTACTTGAGTTGTAGAGTTTTGTTGTGATGCCATGTTGTATTTAGACATATCGAGCATATTGTGGGTATGATTGAAATGCTTGGTATGTGTGGGATCCGACAATCTAGTTGTTTATCCTTGGCAGCCTTTCTTATGGGGAAATGTAGTCTAGTGCTCCTTGAGCCATAGTAGTCCGCTACAGCCCGGTTCACCGGAGTCCTACTAGCCCAGCACTACTGCTCAGGACACTTGACTGGCCGGCATGTGTTTCACTCCGTTCTTATGTCTGTCCCTTCGAGGAAATGTCATGCGGTGACTTCCGGAGTCCTGCCTAGCCTGCTACAGCCTGGTTCACCGGAGTCCTGTTAGCCCAGTGCTACAGCCCGGATTCACACGCTGTTGACCGACATGCTCGATGTGATTCATGTATGCATGTCCCCATAGGTCTGTGCCGCTTTGGGTTCACGACTAGCCATGTCGGCCTGTGTTCTCTGTCGTATGGATGCTAGCAACACTATCATATACATGAGCCAAAAGGCGCAAATGGTCCCGGGCCATGGTAAGGCGACACCCATGGGGATAGCGTACGTGAGGCCGCAAAGTGATATGAGGTGTTACTGGCTAGATCGATGTGACTTGGAATAGGGGTCCTGACAGCATTGGCATCAGAGCCGGACTGCCTGTAGGTTCGCTGAGCCAAACTGGTCGATGTTGAGTCTAGAAATGCTTTAGTTATATGTAGGGGAATTGATTGTGGGAGGGAACATAAGGCTCTTTTACTCCTTTACCTTATGCCCTCTGATCTGAAGCATTATGTTCTCATTCTACGTGGGATAAGGACTAGGCTCTCTTCTCTCTATCAGGTTCACGTGTTCCTAATCCGTAGTAGCTTATAGGATTGTTGTTACAAGCCTCAGTATAGTTTCTACTACTTTTAGTATGTTGTCAGATGAACCAGAGCCTTGATATGATGTTGTTGAGTGGTTTTGCAAACTGTTGTGAATGTCTCAAATGTTTTTCTGAGCATTTACAGCCGTTATGCTGTCTGATTTCTCCTAGGAAATTCTAATGCCCTTGCATTATTCTGTGCTTTCAGATGGTCACCCATTCCCAGAACCAACTGGCTCGTCTGACCCAGTGCCTCGATGTACCCGGTCACATGGCCATGTTGGTTCGAGTGATGGTCGAGACAGGCTATCGATGGTATCCAGAATATACCGTCGAGGAGTAGTTCCGAGACTTCAACCAGAGCCAGTACCTTTGTACCGTCAGGATATATCCCTCTTATCCTGGAGCCACTGAGCCCCTCCACTGCTCTTATGGACTTGGGGTCACTATTGAGATGTTTGTGCAGGATGCAGCTTACTCAATGATGACTATCATTCGAGCCAGGATTGCCTTGCTTCAGAACACCGATTTCCGCTACATGCCAGCCTCACTCCTTGGAGCACAGGGGTACTATCAGGCTTTGTACTATGACTCTACACATGAGGAGTCACTACTCCGCACCACTACCGAGATGGTCGAAGATAAGGACCGCGAAAATCGGGCCTTGCGTATGGAGCTTTTCAACTCTCGTGCTGATCACTGGGCCACTTTGACTCGGTTTGCACCTGCTGTGCAGGCAGGATACATGGACCTGAGGGACCTGTACCCTGTGCGGTCTGGATTGCCAGATTGTATGGAGTGGCATGATGTAGGAGGCATCACCCCTCCTTGTGGTCCCCGTCTGCCACCATTTGTGGGGCCAAGGCCACATCCGAGTCCCTATGGTCCGCACGCTCCACAGGACCGTCTGTTCCCACATGATCATGTCCCGCTTCCAGGCTTCGGTGCTGACTTTTATGAGGATTACTACAGAGCCGTCTGAGCTAGTAGTAGTTTCACTAGTACTATAATTGTTGTATTCTCCACCGTTTTGCGTGACCGTGGGATACGACTTGGTGTGTATCACGCTCCAGAGGTGTAGAAAAATAATCTATAGGAGCTTGGATTGCCTCCGATGAGATGTAATGTCTTTCACCGTAGTTGTACTCTAGCCTGAGCTTGTACTAAACTATGTACGGTGTGTATGACCAATGGTATATATATGGCAGTTTCTATATTACCATGTCGTGCAATGAACATCTCAGCATTCCATGTTATCCATTACATTCTGCACTTCCTTGCCAAGATTGTGCCATATTTGTCCAAACCATTGTCTTGTTTTTCCTAGGATGGTCAACACCCGCAGCAACCCTGCTGCCCCGGAGGAGGGGGAAGCCAGTGCAACTACGGGTGAGAATCTACCTCACCCGCCTTCTCTGGCCAAAGTTATGCTGGAGGTAGAAAGAAACAAGCGTGAGACTAACCGCTTGCTGGAGCGGATTGAGCAGAACACTTCACGTCACCAGCGAAACGAGTTGGTGTCAATCAATGACTTTATCAAGTTGTACCCACCAAAGTTTAATCATTCCGTCGAGCCCCTCGACGCGGATGACTGGCTTCACAGCATCACCCACAAGCTACGTTCTGCCAAAGTAGCCGAAGCTGATAAGGTTACCTATGCTGCCTATCACCTCGAAGGCCCTACTAGCCTTTGGTGGGAAAACTTTGAGGCTATGCGCCCGGTCGGCCAAATCACTACTTGGGCTGAATTCAGTGAGGCTTTCCGTGAGCATCACATCCCGGAAGGTCTCATAGATCGTAAGAGGGAAGAGTTCTGCAATTTCACCCAAGGCAGACTAAGTGTGGATGCTTATAGCCATGAGTTTGGAAATCTGGCATGTTATGCTCCTGAAGAGGTATCCACCGACGCTAAGAAGCAGGCAAGGTTCCGCAAGGGACTTAGCCCCAAGGTTCGCCGCGATCTTCGTCTGCATGAGTGCACTTCCTTTCAGAAGTTGGTCAATAAAGCCATCAGTGCTGAGACAGGTTAGACTGACTATGACGCTTCACGCAAGCACTCTCGTGATTTTGATTCTTCATCTGGCATTGGATCTCAGAAGCGCCGGGTGTGGATTCCAAGCACAACACTGCCACCCAGGTTCATTCCAAGGCCATCCTTTGAGGCGCCTCGCCCCATCCAGCAGTTTGCACCGCCTAAGACCTATGGTGGCCCCGCTGCTAATGCTGCTCCACGCCCCAATGTTGTGACATGTTTCAAGTGTGGAGAGTCGGGTCACTACAGTCGAGAGTGTCCCCAGAACAACAACCCCAACCAGTCTGGAAAGTCCGTTGGTCATGGTAAGCCAGCGGGAAAGACCTTCTTCGCCAAGCCAGCCACCTCTGCATGTGGCCATGTCAACTATGTCTCAGCTGAGGAGGCTCATGATAATCCTAACGTCCTCCTTGGTACGCTCCTTGTTAATTGCCATCCGGCATCTGTTCTTTTCGATACTGGAGCATCTCATTCATTCATATCTGAGAACTATGCTCGATTGCATAACACGACATTCTGTGACATGGCAACTTCCATGGTAATTCAAACTCCGGGTTCCAAATGGCAAACTTCTAGAGTAAGCCATGTGAATGAAATTCTTGTCGATAGACTTATCTTCCTTGCATCCTTAATAGCTCTCAAGTCCTCGGACATAAACATCATCTTGGGTATGGAATGGATGTCAGCTCATTATGCTAAGATTGATTGTGCCACTAGAACCGTTCAACTTACTCACCCATCGGGCAAGACAGTCAATGTCTTAACTCGAGTGGCCAAGCGCCAGCTTTACTCCCTAAATGCCAACCCCCTTCCAGACCTTGAAGATATTCCGGTAGTCCGAGACTTCTCGGATGTCTTTCCAGAAGAACTGCTAGGTGTTCCACCTGACAGGGATGTCGAGTTCATGATAGACCTTGTTCTAGGAACCGTCCCAATTTCTAGAAGACCCTATAAGATGGCACCCTTAGAACTAGCCGAGCTTAAGAACCAACTCTATGAGTCCTTGAAAAAGGGTTTCATCCGTCCTAGTTCTTCTCTTTGGGCTTGTCCCGTCCACTTCATCAAAAAGAAGGATGGAACGGATCAGATGGTTGTAGATTACCGACCTGTCAACTTGGTCACTATCAAGAACAAGTATCTGCTTCCCAGGATCAACGATCTGTATAATCAACTCGCTGGATCCTCAGTCTTTTCCAAGATGGATTTGAGGTTGGGCTACCATCAGAATCAGAAACGGGAACATTCCCAAAACGGCCTTTGTTACTCGTTGTGGCCAATACAAGTACATCGTTATGTCTTTCGATTTAACCAATGCCCCAGCCACCTTCACTCGGTTAATGAACTCGGTCTTCATGGAGTATTTGGATAAATTCGTCGTGGTATACCTCGATGATATACTCATCTACTCCAAGAATGAGGAGGAACATGCTGAACATCTAAGGCTAGTATTGACGAAACTTCAAAAGCATCGCCTTTATGCCAAATTCTCCAAGTGTGAATTTTGGTTGCCGGAAGTGACCTATCTAGGCCATGTAATCTCTGGTAAGGGTATTGCTATCAATCCCGAGCGAGTTCAAGACATCCTTGATTGGACTCCACCTGAAACGGTCAAGCAAGTTCGGAGCTTCCTTGGCTTAGCGAGCTATTGTCGCCGCTTTGTTGAGAATTTCTCCAAGGTTGATAAACCTCTAACTGAACTCCTCAAGAAAGATAAAAAGTTCGAGTGGACCCCACAGTGCGAGTTCAGCTTTCAGGAACTTAAAAGATGCCTGACAACTGTTCCCGTACTGGTACCACCAGATTTCTCCAAGGACTTTATTATCTATTATGACGCCTTGCGACAAGGACTAGGTTCCATACTCATGCAAGATCGTCAGGTAATTGCCTATTGTAACACCCCGGATGTAACTTTCCCAATTTGTACTCCAACTCTTGTCGTTTCCGGCGTTAAGTTATATTTATTTCCTCGGGTTTGGGTCTTTGTCTCCGTGTGTTGTTATCGTTGTCATGCATCTCATATCATGTCATCATGTGCATTGCATTTGCATACGTGTTCATCTCATGCATTCGGGCATTTTCCCCGTTGTCCGTTTTGCATTCTGGTGCTTCGTTCTCCTCCGGTGGTCATTTCTAGCTTTCTTTCGTGTGTGGGGATTAAACATTTCCAGATTGGACCGAGACTTGCCAAGCAGCCTTGGTTTACTACCGGTAGACCGCCTGTCAAGTTTCGTACCATTTGGACTTCGTTTGATACTCCGATGGTTAACCGAGGGACCGAAAAGGCCTTGTGTGTGTTTCAGCCCAACACCCCTCCAATTTGGCCCAAAACCCACCAAACTCTACTCCATGTCCTAGAGCATTCGATCACGATCACGTGGCCGAAAACCGCACCTCATTTGGACTCTCCTAGCTCCCTCTATGCCTATAAATATGTGCCCCTCGAAATATCCCGGATCCCCTCTCCCCGAAACCCTAAAAAATCATCTCCGTGCCGGTCGGACACGTCCGCCGCCGACCCCTCGCCCAATCGCTGCGCGCCACGTCACCGGGCCACGCCCCACTTCGTCGCGTCGCCGCCGAAGCCCGCAGGGCCCGCGGGGAGCCCTCCCCGGCCCGCGCGCCCGCAGCCGCCAGCGCCGCCCCGCGCCCG
>NC_041380.1:171197910-171314658 GCF_002162155.2 Triticum dicoccoides
CGGCCGGCCTCCTCCACGTCTCCCTCTCCCCGGCGACCTCCTCCGGCGTCGTCCCCGCCGCCGGCGAACAGTGCTCACCGGAATCGCCTCGGTTTGCGTGCGCGAGATCCAGATCTGGAAACCCTAGGTCATTTTTTTTCTCTAAGTCCCAGGAATTTTCAGTCCATATGCCCATGTTCGAGGCCCCGTAACTTTGCATCCGTAGCTCCGATTTAGGCGTTTAGCATAGCAAAATGTACATCTCAGAGGGTACATCATTTCTTTCCATTGCGTCATTTTCATTTGGGCTCATATTGATGCCCGAAATGCTGTTAGAAAAAGGCTACTTGAGTTAATTGTCAGATCTGTTACTACGTTTAGCACTTTTGTCATTTTTGCCATGATTATTGTGTGCATGATATGCCCGTCAGTTCTTCATATGATTTGTTAAGGGCTTTGTCATCTTTCCAGAGGTGCAACCCATGTATTTTTAGGATGTGTGTAGTGACTTGTGCAAGCTTGCAAAGTGAGGCACCCGGTAATTCTGTTTTCAGGGACTTAGTGATTTCACCAAGTCCTGGGATTGTTTATCTCATGATGCCATATGTTCGTGTTGTTTCCTAGTGATACGTGCCTCTTTTGAGGATGATCAGTAAGGGAGTTTTGTTAAACTTGTAGTGCTCTATCCATCCATGTGTTTGTTTGCAATTATGGAGCACCCTAGCTTGAGTCAATCGAGCTCTACTTTTGCTTCATTGCAAATCTGGGCAGATCGTCAACTTGTTTGCGATTTTGCCGATGTTATTGTGGTTGATCCGTGCATGCTATGCCATTGTTCTTGCCATGTCTAGCTTGCATTTTGGGCCTTCTTAGGGGATGTATGCTTGTCTTGCCATGACTTGCACCGTGGTGAGTGCATCGAGCTCGTAAACATGCCTTCGTGAGTTATGTTTCAGCATGTCCCAGTTTTCACGAAGTCTGAAAACTGATTATGTTTTTGCTATGTTCATGTGCTTGTTAGTATATTTTGTGATCCCTTTTGGCTCAAGGTCACTAAGGGACTTTTGTTAAGCTTGTTGAGTAGCTCCATGCCATGTCTTTCCTTGTCATGTTCAGGTCCTGTAGCATGTTGTTTTGTTGCTCCGAAGAGGGTTATATGATCTGAAATTCCAGACAAGTGTTAATTTCACTAAGTCTGAGATCTGTTTTACCATTTGCGTTTTTGCCATGCTTGTTTGAACCTCCTAATGGATGATTTGGCCGTATCTTAGTGCTAGACTTTTGTTAAGCATCTTGAATGCTTCCCTGCCATATATTTTGTTGTCATGTTTGGGTGCTGTAGCATGTTCATCTCATTGCATGTAGATGCCTACTTGCTGTAAATCACAGACCGGTGTCATTTTTGAATCGCTTGCCATTTCCAAACCGTACCTCCGGTTCCGGCGTTCTTTATATCGTTTTCTAGCAATTTCATCTCATCTTTCCAGTGGCACACTTGGTTTTCCAAGTTGAGGCCAGGTTCATGCATGTCCTGTCATATCTTGCATTTTGCATCCCGCATAGCATATCTTCATTTCATCATATTGCTTGGTCTTGCACGTGGTTGATTGTATCCTTGTTGCTTGTTTGTCTTGTTTGGGTAGAGCCGGGAGACGAGTTCGCTAACGAGGAGCCCATTGAGTTTGCTTTTGAGGATCCAGTCAACTCTGACAACTGTGCAGGCAAGATGATCATACCCTCGAAATCACTACTATCTTTGCTATGCTAGTTTGCTCGCTCTTTTGCTTTGCCAATACTATGATGCCTACCACTTGCTTGCAAGCCTCCCAAATTGCCATGTCAAACCTCTAACCCACCATGTCCTAGCAAACCATTGATTGGCTATGTTACCGCTTTGCTCAGCCCCTCTTATAGCGTTGCTAGTTGCAGGTGAAGATTGGAGGTCGTTCCTTGTTGGAACATCTTTTATTTACTTGTTGGGATATCATTATATTGCCTTGTTATCTTAATGCATCTATATACTTGGTAAAGGGTGGAAGGCTCGGCCTCTCGCCTAGTGTTTTGTTCCACTCTTGCCGCCCTAGTTTCTGTCATATCGGTGTTATGTTCCCGGATTTTGCGTTCCTTACGCGGTTGGGTTATAATGGGAACCCCTTGACAGTCCGCCTTGAATAAAACTTCTCCAGCAATGCCCAACCTTGGTTTTACCATTTTCCACCTAGCCTTTCCTATTGGGTTTCGCGGACTCAAGGGTCATCTTATTTTAAACCCCCCCTGGGCCAGTGCTCCTCTGAGTGTTGGTCCAACCTAGAGCACCGTGCGGGGCCGTCCCTTGGCAACTTGGGTTACGTTGGCTCCCGTATGCTTAGCTTATCCGGTGTGCCCTGAGAACGAGATATGTGCAGCTCCTATCGGGATTTGTTGCCATAGAGGGTGATGTTGCTGGACTTGTTTTACCATTGTCGGAGTTGTCTTGAAGTATCGAGATACCGAGTCTGATCGGAACGTCTTGGGAGGAGGTCTATTCCTTCGTTGACCATGAGAGCTTGTCATGGGCTAAGTTGGGACTCCCCTGCAAGGATTGAACTTTCGAAAGTCGTGCCCGTGGTTATGGGCAGATGGGAATTTGTTAATGTCCGGTTGTAGATAACTTGAACCTTAACTTAATTAAAATGAATCAACTGAGTGTGTTACCGTGATGGCCTCTTCTCGACGGAGTCCGGGAAGTGGACACGGTGTTGGAGTAATGTCTGCGTAGGTTGCTCTCTAGTTTCTCGCTCTCGCCTTGCCTCCTCTTCTCGCTCTCTTTTGCGAATAAGTTAGCCACCATACTTGCTAGTCGCTTGCTGCAGCTCCACTCATATTTTACCTTGCCTTACCTATAAGCTTAAATAGTCTTGATCGCGAGGGTGCGAGATTGCTGAGTCCCTGTGGCTCACAGATTACTATTACACCAGATGCAGGGCCGGATGATTCCGCTCGAGGAGATGCGTATGAGCTCAAGTGGGAGTTCAACGAAGACTCTCAATGATACTATGTTTCCTTTCCCGATGATCAGTAGTGGTGCCTAGTTGGGGGTGAACGGGACCATTATCGCATGTTGGGTTCTCTTTTATTTTGGCGCCGTAGTCGGGCCATGAGTGTTTGGATGATGTAATGTTATTTATGTACTTGATTGACGTGGCGAGTGTAAGCCAACTATGTTATCTCCCCTTTTGTTATCATTACATGGGATGTTGTGAAGATTGCCTAACTTGCGACATATGCCTTCAATGCGATTATGTCTCTAAGTCGTGCCTTGACACGTGGGAGCTATAGTTGCATCGAGGGTGTTACAAGCTCCATCCATGTCTTTGTTTGCAATTATGGAGCACCCTAGCTTGAGTCAATCGAGCTCTACTTTTGCTTCGTTGCGAATCTGGGCAGATCGTCAACTTGTTTGCGATTTTGCCGATGTTATTGTGGTTGATCCGTGCATGCTATGCAATTGTTCTTGCCATGTCTAGCTTGCATTTTGTTCCTTCTTAAGGGATGTATGCTTGTCTTGCCATGACTTGCACCGTGGTGAGTGCATCGAGCTCGTAAACATGCCTTCGTGAGTTATGTTTTAGCATGTCCCAGTTTTCACTAAGTCTGAAAACTGATTATGTTTTTGCTATGTTCGTGTGCTTGTTAGTATATTTTGTGATCCCTTTTGGCTCAAGGTCACTAAGGGACTTTTGTTAATCTTGTTGAGTAGCTCCATGCCATGTCTTTCCTTGTCATGTTCAGGTCCTGTAGCATGTTGTTTTGTTGCTCCGAAAAGGGCTATATGATCTGAAATTCCAGACAAGTGTTAATTTCACTAAGTCTGAGATCTGTTTTACCATTTGCGTTTTTGCCATGCTTGTTTGAACCTCCTAATGGATGATTTGGCCGTAGCTCAGTGCTAGACTTTTGTTAAGCATCTTGTATGCTTCCCTGCCATGTATTTTGTTGTCATGTTTGGGTGCTGTAGCATGTTCATCTCATTGCATTTAGATTCCTACTTCCTGTAAATCGCAGACCGGTGTCATTTTTGAATCGCTTGCCATTTCCAAACCGTAACTCCGATTCCGGCATTCTTTATATCGTTTTCAAGCGATTTCATCTCATATTTCCAGTGGCACACTTGGTTTTCCAAGTTGAGGCCAGGTTCATGCATTTCCTGTCATATCTTGCATTTTGCATCCCGCATCGCATCCCGCATAGCATATCTTCATTTCATCATACTGCTTGGTCTTGCACGTGGTTGATTGTATCCTTGTTGCTTGTTTGTCTTGTTTGGGTAGAGCCGGGAGACGAGTTCGCTAACGAGGAGCCCATTGAGTTTGCTTTTGAGGATCTAGTTAACTCTGACAACTGTGCAGGCAAGATGATCATACCCTCGAAATCACTACTATCTTTGCTATGCTAGTTTGCTCGCTCTTTTGCTTTACCAATGCTACGATGCCTACCACTTGCTTGCAAGCCTCCCAAATTGCCATGTCAAACCTCTAACCCACCATGTCCTAGCAAACCGTTGATTGGCTATGTTACCGCTTTGCTCAGCCCCTCTTATAGCGTTGCTAGTTGCAGGTGAAGATTGGAGGCCGTTCCTTGTTGGAACATCTTTTATTTACTTGTTGGTATATCATTATATTGCCTTGTTATCTTCATGCATCTATATACTTGGTAAAGGGTGGAAGGCTCGGCCTCTCGCCTAGTGTTTTGTTCCACTCTTGCCGCCCTAGTTTCCGTCATATCGGTGTTATGTTCCCGGCTTTTGCGTTCCTTCCGCGGTTGGGTTATAATGGGAACCCCTTGATAGTCCGCCTTGAATAAAACTTCTCCAGCAATGCCCAACCTTGGTTTTACCATTTGCCACCTAGCCTTTTCCCTTGGGTTTCGCGGACTCAAGGGTCATCTTATTTTAAACCCCCCGTGGGCCAGTGCTCCTCTGAGTGTTGGTCCAACCTAGAGCACCATGCGAGGCTGTCCCTTGGCAACTTGGGTTACGTTGGCTCCCGTACGCTTAGCTTATCTGGTGTGCCCTGAGAACGAGATATGTGCAGCTCCTATCGGGATTTGTCGGCACAGCGGGTGGTGTTGCTGGACTTGTTTTACCATTGTCGGAGTTGTCTTGAAGTACCGAGATACCGAGTCTGATCGGAACGTCTTGGGAGGAGGTCTATTCCTTCGTTTACCGTGAGAGCTTGTCATGGGCTAAGTTGGGACTCCCCTGCAGGGATTGAACTTTCGAAAGCTGCCCGCGGTTATGGGCAGATGGGAATTTCTTAATGTCCGGTTGTAGATAACTTGAACCTTAACTTAATTAAAATGAATCAACTGAGTGTGTTACCGTGATGGCCTCTTCTCGGCGGAGTCCGGGAAGTGGACACGGTGTTGGAGTAATGTCTGCGCAGGTTGCTCTCTAGTTTCTCGCTCGCTCCTTGCCTCCTCTTCTCGCTCTCCTTTGCGAATAAGTTAGCCACCATACTTGCTAGTCGCTTGTTGCAGCTCCACTCATATTTTACCTTGCCTTACCTATAAGCTTAAATAGTCTTGATCGCGAGGGTGCGAGATTGCTGAGTCCCTGTGGCTCACAGATTACTATTACACCAGATGCAGGGCTTGATGATTCCGCTCCAGGAGACGCGTATGAGCTCAAGTGGGAGTTCGACGAAGACTCTCAACGATACTATGTTTAATTTCCCGATGATCAGTAGTGGTGCCCAGTTGGGGGTGAACGGGACCGTTGTCGCATGTTGGGTTCTCTTTTATTTTGGCGCCGTAGTCGGGCCATGAGTGTTTGGATGATGTAATGTTATTTATGTACTTGATTGACGTGGCGAGTGTAAGCCAACTATGTTATCTCCCCTTTTGTTATCATTACATGGGATGTTGTGAAGATTGCCTAACTTGCGACATATGCCTTCAATGCGATTATGTCTCTAAGTCGTGCCTCGACACGTGGGAGCTATAGTCGCATCGAGGGTGTTACAAGTTGTGAGGTTATAGTCCACCAAAATACATGGTGTGAGGACTAGGTTGCATACTCATGCAAGATCGTCAGGTAATTGCCTATGCTTCATGGCAATTACACCCCCATGAGGAGAACTATCCCACACATGATCTAGAGCTTGCAGCTGTAGTCCATGCACTTAAAACATGGCGATATTACCTTCTCGGTAATTGTTGCAAGATCTTCACCGATCACCAAAGTTTGAAGTATATCTTCACCCAACGGGATTTGAATCTCAGGCAAAGACGTTGGGTCGAGTTGATCTCGGATTACGACTTAGGAATAACTTACACCCTGGGCAAAGCCAACGTCATGGCTGATGCGCTAAGTCGTAAATCTTATTGTAACAACCTGATGTTACGACAAAGTCAACCACTTCTCCATGAGGAATTTCGTAAGCTTAACCTTCACATAGTTCCTCGAGGATTCCTATCCACCCTGGTGGCGAAGCCTAACCTTACGGATCAAATCATAGCTGCCCAGAAGCGTGATAAGGGCATATCCCGGATTAAGGAAAACATCGCTAGCGGAGTTGCTAAATGTTTTTCCATGGATGAGCGAGGTGTTGTCTTCTTCGAGAACTTCTCGGTAGTTCCCAAGAAACAACATCTACGTCAGTTGATTCTTAAGGAAGCTCATGAATCCCCTCTCACCATTCATCCCGGTAGTACTAAAATGTATCAAGACCTACGCCAGAGGTTTTGGTGGACTAGGATGAAGAGAGAAATAGCTCAATACATTGCTAGTTGCGACGTCTATCGTCGTGCTAAAGCAGAGCATCAACGGCCTGCTGGCACCCTTCAACCTTTGGCTATTCCTTAATGGAAATGGGATAAAATAAGTATGGATTTCATTACTGGGTTTCCCAGGACCAAGAGAGGGAATAATGCTATCTTCGTCGTGATCGATCATCTTTCCAAAGTAGCCCATTTCCTACATGTTCGTGAGAGTATCACCGCTAGCCAGCTAGCTGACTTATACATCTCCTGAATAGTGTCTCTTCATGGTGTCCCGTTGGAAATTAACTCAGACCGTGGGAGTCTCTTCACCTCTCGATTTTGGGAAATTTTCCAAAATGCTATGGGAGCTCATCTCTCTTTTAGCACCACGTTTCACCCCCAATCAAGTGGTCAAGTAGAGCGAGTCAATCAAATCCTGGAGGATATGCTCCGAGCTTCGGTCATCTCATTCGGAATGGATTGGGAGAAATGCCTTCCATTCGCGGAGTTCGCTTATAACAATAGTTATCAAGCTAGCTTGGGCAAAGCTCCTTTCGAAGTTCTCTATGGATGAAAATGTCGAACACCTCTTAACTGGTCAGAAACCGGGGAAAGACAACTCTTTGGACCGGATATGATTCAGGAAGTAGAACAACAGGTTTGCGTTATTCATGAGAAATTGAAAACAGCCCAATCTCGTCAAAAGAGCCAATATGACCGTAAACATAAGCTCATGACTTATGAAGTCAGCGAGAAGGCCTACCTTCGGGTTACTCCGTTAAAGGGAACCCATCGTTTCGGTATCAAAGGCAAATTGGCTCCTCATTATATTGGACCCTTTCGCATTCTTGCCAAACGAGGAGAAGTTGCCTACCAATTGGAACTACCTCTGCATCTCTCCAGAGTTCACGATGTCTTCCACGTTTCTCAACTCGGGCATTGCTTCGCGGATCCTATCCGTGGAGTGGACCATGAAACGCTTGATCTCTAAGATAATCTCACCTATCGGGAATATCCCATTCGTATCCTTGATCAAGCTGAGCGTACCACTCGACGCCATAACATCAAGTTTCTCAAGGTTCAATGGTCACACCATTCCGAAAAAGAAGCCACTTGGGAAAGGGAGGATCGTCTTCGACTCGAGTACCCGACCTTCTTCCCAACGGATCCTAAATCTCGGGACGAGATTCTTTTGAGTGGGGGTGAGTTGTCACACCCTAGCTAGTTCATGCATTAGTGTTGCATCATGTTTAATTTCCCAGAAAACTGAAATGGGGATGATAGAACTCCCAGCACCCCCGCTGGAACAACTAGGGTTTACTAAAAACTTTTTCAATGAACCTGAAATGCCCTTCTAAAAAGTCCACCCTTTTTGTTTTGGGTTAAAACCTTTGACAAAAATGGTGCACACTTTTCTAGGACATCATAAGGTCATTGGATTAAGTCATTACTAATTGCATTTGGGCAATTTAAATCTTATAAATATTTTAAAATGCCCAAATAATCCTGAAAGTAATTTTAGGCTGTTGAGAATATTTTCAAAGGTGCCTCTGATTATTTTTAGGGTTTTTCTAAATGAAATAGTATTTTTACTATTTCAAAACACAAAACATAATAAATAGAAACAGAAAAAGAGAGAGAAAGGGACTAACCTGGCAAAACCACCAGCCGGCCCACCTGGTGGCCCAGCACTGTGCTAGCCCATGGCCAGTCAGCTGCTTCCTCTCGCCAGGCAGGCAGGTAGAGAGGTGAGCGCCGGCGCGCCTGAGCTCGCCACGGCGCCACCTGCTCGCTGCCCGCGCCCCTGGACGTCTAGACGACCTCCACGTCGTCGCCCCGACCCCCTGGACCCCTCCATTCGCCCCAACGCCTCTCCCTCGCCCTCTCCCACCATGGCCGATGCCCCTGCCGCTGCACCGTCGTCGTAGCCGCGCCCTCCGTCGTCCTCGCGCCACGCCATCGTGTCCATGAGCTCCGCCGTCATCGACTACGTCGAGCAGGCCGAGCCCCGAGTGCTTGCCCGCTCTGGAGTCGCCCCGACCCCGTCTTCCCCAACACCGGCCGCCGGAGATCCCCTTCGCCTTCACCGCAGCACCAGCTCGTCCCCGACCTCTCGGTCTGCCTTGTTGTGATCACTGTGAGCCCAGCTACCTCCCCCCCTCCATTAATTCCTCATGCATCGTGTGCATCGCACCACGCACACCCAAACACCTGCCGCCGCCAAGCTCGTCGCCGACGTGACTCCGGCCACCCACCGGCCACACCTTTGTGACCAACGCACTCACCACACTCGCAGGAGCCCCTAGCACCACTCCACGCGCCTCGTCGTGCCCCATAGCCTCAGTTTCGACCTCGCCCAAACTCCGGCGACCTCCAAGGTCGTCGCCGGTGATGTTTCCGGCCACCCCAGCTCCACCCACTGCCACCACTCGATGCGGCTTGCTCCCAGCTACGCGTAGATGCTCTCCGCCATCGTTTTGGTCGCCGGAGCACGAAACCCGCATCACTGCGCCGCGTCTGGCCTCGCCGGCGGCTAAACGCCGGCGAGTTTGACCCTGTTTGACCCCGTGTGGGCCTAGGTTAACTTAGATTAGCACTAATCAAAATTAGTTAGTTAATTAACCACTGACAGACAGGGCCCACCGGTCAGGTTTGACCTGGGCTGGCGCCTTTGACCTGCTGACGTCCCCCTGACACAATGCTGACGCAATAACTCAATTACTGGAATTATTCTTATATAGGAAATTCCAGAAAATATTACAAACTTCAAAAATTCATAACTTTTAATTTGTAACTCCGAATGCAAAGATTTATATATGAAATTTGATCAAAAAAATTCAATATTCTCATCTGTATTGGTTTCATGCATGACAAAACACTTTAACCTTACTGTTTAGGTGAAACAAGCTAATACACTTATAAGGGTTAAGAACATAAGCTTCCATTTGAATCTTTGATTCAAATGGACCCAAACCAACTTGTTTCACATTGCATTAGGCAGGACACCTCATATTACCATGTCATAGCATGCATCATATTATTGCATATTGCCATGTGATGATTGTCTTCTGTGGTGTCTTTCGTGGTAGCTTCTACCTCCGAGGATATTTCCGATTATCCAACTGAAGGGCAGTACCCTACTACTACTCCATCAGGCAAGCAGCCCCATTGATCATTGAGATACAATCCCATGTTCTCGCTTCTGCTCTCATTTACTGCATTAAGACAACAACGTTTCAAACTGCTGTGTGCTGCGGTAGTTGAACCCTTATCCTCTGCATGACCCGTCATTGCCACAGTAACTAGATGAAACCCACTAGCATGTGTAGGAGTTGATTGAGCCATGTGTGTGTTTCCTACCTTGCTATGCCTGCTATGCTTAGAGTTGTGTCAGGTCTAGTTCATCTGGGTGATGGGCTAGAGTGAAATGATTACGACGGTAATGTGAGAGATGTGTTGAACATGATTTGGTAAAGGTATCGATGAGAGGCCATGTAGGAGTACATGGTGGGTTGTTTCATTGAGGCCGTCCCTAAGAACTGAGATCTGTATGCGTGATTTAAGATTAAGCTACTACCACACATTGGGCCCTGAAATACGACCCCGCTCGACTTACTGATCCCTCTCATCCTCTGTCCAGGAGTTGCAACTAGTTTCTGGTGTTTATAGGTTATGTGTTGGCGCCCGTGCGTAGCGCTGACCCCAGGGGTGGGCTATGATGCGGTAGATACACCGTGGCACGGTGTACCGAGTCGCCGGTTTGGTGTCTTGGGAACCCTGCTCACATCGTTTGGGGCCGTTGAGGACACCCCAACCGGATTTCCTTGCGGATGGAACCTGAATAGGCGATAAACCTGGACTAGAGACTTATGCGGTTAGTCGGGTCATGGTCTACACCCACGTCGGCTTTCGCTTGAAGTCTGCCGAGCACATGTCGTGTGTCACATCCCTAGTTCTGGTATGTTATAGGTTTGCTTTGTGCATCATGTTAAGTTTCAAATGAAATTGAAATGGGGATGTTTCAAACCCTAGCACCAAAGCAAATTCAAATAGGTTCAAATTAAAAATGGAATTTCAATGAACCCAAAATGCTTTTCAAAAATGTTCATGGTCTCTGGAAAATGTTGGAAACAACAACTAGGTGTGATGCACGTTTTTCTTAGACATTTTGGATTTTTGAATGAACCCATATGTATTTGAATTAGAGCTGTTTAAAATAATATAAATATTTTAGAGGCTCCAAAAATGTTGGATTTTGGTGAGGGCCTCTGGTATTTTATAACTAGTGGTCACAAGGAATCTCAACATTTTTATTTTTGTGCTGGTATTTATTTTTAAGTCAAAAACAAATGTCAGAAATACAAAAGAAAACAAAAAAAGGGAAAAGGCTTACCTGGGCCTTACCTGAGGCCTGGCACTGGCGGCCCAGCTGGCCGGCCCAGCCAGCTGGCCCTGCCAGTCGTCTTCTGCACCGCGCCAGGAGGACGCCGAGCGCGTGGCCGATGCACGCCGGCGCACGCCCGGCCACCTCCTGCTTGCCGCCTCCCTCTAGATGCCCCTAGAGACGCCACGCGGCCTCCCCGACCTCCTCTCACTCTCCCCCGTGCTTCTCCTCTCCTGTGTCACCCTCTCTCGCACGCACCCGAGCGCAACCGACGCCACCGCTCGCCGTTGCCACGGCCACTGCCTCCCCCTCGTCCCTCCGTCGTGTCCACGCGCTCCGCCGCTGTGGGCTACGCCTCCTCACTGAGCCGCCCAATGCCAGAAGCCCCTGGTCGCCGCAAGCACCGCCGTTCCCCTTGTCGGCCACCGAAGATCCTCGCCGTCGATTCGCTGCCCACCGGGCGTCCCCGAGCCTGCCGAGCCGTCCGTTAGCTTCGTTGTGAGCTCCTATGTCGTTTCCCTCTCTCCCCGTGCTTTGTTGCGCCGTGTACCCGCTTTTTCCACACCGGCCGAACTCCGGCCGCCGCACTCGTCGTCGCCGGTGCCACTCCGGCCGCTCCCCGTCCGTGCCACCACCACGACTGGATGCGGACGAGCGTCCGCATCCCGTAGCTGCACTCCGCGCGCCAAATGGCCCCCTATAGGCCAAACCCGCAGCGCACCGCCGTGTTTGCACTCGCCGGCGGCTAAACGCGGGCGACTGCTGACTTTTGACCGGCGTGGGTTGACCCCACAACCCAGTTTGACCTCCCCCTCCCTCTCACTGACTTGCGGGCCCCACCCAACTAATTACTTTAGTTAGCTCTAATTAACTAGCTAGATTAGCTACTACGGTCACTGACTAGTGGGCCCTGCCCAGTTAGTTAGGACTAACTAACTTAGTTAGTTGACTGGGTCACTGACCAGTGGGACCCACTGGTCAGGTTTGACCTGGTCAGCCTCGTTGACCCGCTTATGTCATGCTGACGTAGAGCTGACGCAATAATTGACTCTAGAATTATTTTAACTTAGGAAATTCCAGAATATTGCCTAAACTTCAAAAATTCATAATAAATCAACCGTAGCTCAGAATGAAATAAATTATATATGATTTTTTTTCGAAAAATGCAAGGAATCCATTTATGCCAGTTACATGCATGAAAAACCAACTTATACATGATGTATAAGTGAAAACATAATATGGGCATTTTAAATGCTTCATTCTGAATTGCATTTGAATCTTTGATTCAAATGGGCTTCAACCAACTCGATAGCATCTTGCATTAGCCCAAACACTAGCATTTGCACATGCCATGTTCATGCATCATTTTGTTGCATTTGTTTGTGTGTTGATCGCCAGCACCATTTCTTCTCGATTGGTTCCACTCCGGAAGGTGTTCCCGAGTACCTGTCAGAGGAGCCGTACCCCTTCGCCGTTCTATCAGGCAAGCAACCCCTTCGATAAATCCCACTCTCTCACTCCTGCTCCTTATACTGCATTAGGAAAACAACGATTCAACTGCTACTTTTCTGCTGCGGTAGTTGAACCCATTCCTCGGCATGACCTGTCATTGCCACAGTAACTAGTTGAAACCCACTAGCATGAGTAGGAGTTACTTGAGCCTTGATGTTACTGCTCATCCATACTTGTTTTCTTTATGCCAGCTATGCTTAGAGTTGTGTCAGGTCTGCTTCATCGGGAATGAATCGGAGTGGTGAACATGTCCTACCGATAAAGGCTAAGTGCGTGAGCACGTTTTGGTAAAGGTAGCGATGAGAGGCCATGTAGGAGTACATGGTGGGTTGTCTCATTGGAACCTTCCCTAAGCACTGATTTCTGTGTATGTTATCCAAGTCCAGTTACTACCACACATTGGGTTCCGGTTATCCGGCCCCTCTCGGCTTATTAATCCACTTGATCTCTGTCCAGGAGTTGCAACTAGTTTCTAGCGTTTGTAGGTAGTGCTACTTGTCTACCAGGTGGTGTCCGACGGGACGGGCTTGGGACAGACTAGGCACCATGGCACGATGTACCAAGTGGCACCCAGATGGTGGGCTTGGGAACCCTTCTCACATCATTTGGGGCCGTGAGCGACACCCCGGCCGGATCACCTTGCGGATGGAACCCGAATAGGCGATAAACCAGGATGAGAGACTTGTGTGGTTAGTCAGGTCGTGGCCGACACCCTCACCCGGCTTCCGCTTGAAGGTTGCCGAGGTACATGACGTGTACATGGCTATAAGTGGAGAGAGCGTGTGTGAAGAAGTACAGCCCTGCAGGGTCAACATTATCTATTCGAATAGCTGTTTTCCTTGAATATGGAAACTGGGAGGACTTATGTAGTACATAGACAACTTGAAGTGGATACTCTAAAATACGCAAGATAAGCGTGAGTGCTATGGATAGCCTTCTCGTAGGGAGACGCGAACAGATCCATAGTGGAGTATTGATATGGCGAATATGTTGACTCGTGTGCGTCTTCTCACCTCGAAGAAGTTTCTGATACTTGTAGTATAGGCTAGCCACTGAGTCAAGCTGGCTTGCTACTGTTAAAACTCCACCACCCCTTGTTGATAATGTTGCATATGTAGATAGTTCTGATGTAAGACTTGCTGAGTACCTTCGTACTCACGTTTTCTTATTTGTATTTTGCAGTTGGTTACACTAGTGACTTCGACGAGTAGCTTGTAGCCCAACTACGATCTTGTACCCTTGGGAGGGTCGTGTTTAGTCAGGCTTCTTAGTCTTTTCCTTTTGTAGTTGTCTGTACTCAGACATGTAATGCTTCCGTTGCTTGTATGCTCTGAATGATGGGTCATGAGACCCTTGTTTGTATTTAATGCTATGTGGCTCTTCTGGGCCTTTATCTATATGAGTTTGAGTTATGTTCTGATGCCATGTTGTACAACACATACTTGCATGTTATGTGTACCTGTAACGTGTATTGCTATGTGTGGGATCCGACAACCTAGTTGTTTATCCCTGGTAGCCTCTCTTATGGGGAAATGTAGTCTTGTGCTTCCATGAGCCATAGTAGTCTGCTACAGCCTGATTCACCGGAGTCCTGCTAGCCCAGCACTACTGCTCTGGAACACTTGACTGGACGGCATGTGATTCACTTCGTTTCTGTGTCTGTCCCTTCGGGGAAATGTCACGCGGTGACATCCGGAGTCCTGCCTAGCCTGCTACAGCCCGGGTTCCCGGAGTCCTGTTAGCCCAGTGCTACAGCCCGGATTCATACGCAGTTTACCGACATGCTCGAGGTTGATTCATGTATGCATGTCCCTGTAAGTTAGTGCCACTTTGGGTTCACGACTAGTCATGTCGGCCTGGGTTCTCTGTCATATGGATGCTAGTGACACTATCATATATGTGAGCCAAATGGCGCAAACGGTTCCGGGCCAGGTAAGGTGGCACCCGTGGGAATACCGTGCGTGAGGCCGCAAAGTGATATGAAGTATTACATGCTACATCGGTGTGACTTAGGATCGGGGTCCCGATAGCGTTGGTATCAGAGCCTAACTGACTGTAGGATTACCAAGCCAAACTGGTCGAAATTGAGTCTATAAATGCTTTAGTTATATAAGGGAATTGATTGTGGAAGGGAACGTAAGGCTATTTTTACTCCTTTACCTCATGTCATTCTTTCTGAGTCAGCCTCTTTTTTTCTACAAGGGTCAAGGCCTAGGCTTCTCCTCTATCTCTCAGTATGACGTGTTACTAAACCGTAAAGTCTTAGGATTGTTGGGTTGTGTCTCCGTATAGTTGTACTACTTCCGTGTGTCCTCTGTTTGACCCAGAACCTTGATATTATGATGCTGATTGATTATGCTATTCCATTGATGAATGTCTCAAAATCCTTTTGAGCATTTACAGCCGTTATGCTGCCGAAATTGACCTAGGATTTCAAGAGTTTCCAATGCTTTTGCATTACATTCCGCATCCTTATGTCGATGGTAATTCCATCTTTGTTTCCTTGGTTTCTGTGCCAGGATGTCGTCTGCTAACTGAGGTTCAGTTGCTCATAGCAAGAACCACGGAGATGGTAGGGATGAGGATCCTCCTGACCAGCCTTTGATGGCAGAGTTCTTGTTAGCATCCGAGAGGAAAAAGCGTGAGACTAACCGCCTGCTGGCATAGATTGAGCAGAACACCGCACATCAGCGTAAGAAGTTGGTTTCCATCACTGACTTCATTGGTCTGAAACCACCCACCTTCCATCATTCCATTAAGCCACTCGATGCAGATGACTGGCTCCGAAGCATCACTCACAAGTTGCATTCTGCGAACGTAGCTGAACGTGACAAGGTCACCTGTGCTACCTATCACCTGGAAGGTCCTGCTAGTATTTGGTGGCAGAGCTATGAGGCTATGCTTCCAGCTGGCCAAATTCCTACCTGGAGGGATTTCACCGAGGCTTTTCGTGAGCACCACATTCCTCAGGCTCTCATTGACCGCAAGAGGGAAGAGTTCTGTAGCTTTACCCAGGGTAATCTGCCTGTTGATGCTTACAGTAGGGAGTTTGGAAACCTCGCCCGCTATGCTACAGAAGAAGTGTCCACGGACGCCAAGAAACATACTAGGTTCCGGAAGGGTCTCAACCCTAAGTTGCGTCATGATCTCCACCTGCATCATTATGATACTTTCCAGGCTCTTGTGAACAAGGCCATTAATGCAGAGACAGCTCAGCTCACTTACGAGGAGTCTCGTAAGCACAACCGTGATCTGGGTTCTTCCTCCCGCTCTGGCTCTCAGAAGAGACGGATTTGGATTCCGAGCTCGGCTCTTCCACCTGGATATGCACCGAGGCCGTTCGATGTGGCACCTCACCCAGCTCAGCAACGTGCTCCACCCAGGCCTATTAGTGGACCACTTGCCAATGTAGGACCACGTCCTACCTCAGGAACTTGCTTCACCTATGGAGAACCAGGACACTACACACGTGACTGCCCTCAGTCCAGTTATACCCCACCCTAGTCTGAGAGGTCTGTTGGCCGTGAAAAGCCATCAGGCAAGATGATCAGTACCAAGCCAACCTCCATTGAACAAGCATGTGTGAACCATGTATCAGCTACAGAAGCTCAAGATGATCCCGATGTCGTACTGGGAACGCTTCTTGTCAATTGTCAGCCAGCTTCAGTTCTGTTCGGTACTGGAGCATCCCACTCCTTCATATCTGAAGGTTATTCTCGGTTGCACGACATGTCATTTTGTGATATGCCATCTCCACTAGTCAAACTCTCGGATCCAAATGGCAAACTTCTAGTGTAAGCCATGGTAATGAAATCCTTGTTGACAGACTTGTATTCCTTGCATCACTTATAGCCCTCAAGTCTACAGATATCAACATCATCTTGGGTATGGACTGGATGAAAGCTCATTATGCCAAGATTGATTGTTACACAAGGTCTGTTCAGCTTACACACCCATCTAGCAAGATAGTCACCGTCTCCACTAGAGTTGCAAAGCGCCAACTCTATTCTCTTAATGCCAGCCCTCTTCCAGACCTTGAAGATATCCCGTAGTCCGTGACTTTCCGGATGTCTTTCCAGAGGAACTGCCAGGTATTCCACCTGACAGAGATGTGGAGTTTGTCATAGACCTTATCCCAGGAACCGTTCCAATCTCTAGGAGACCTTACAAGATGTCACCCTTAGAACTAGCTGAGCTTAAGAAACAGCTTGATGAGTCCTTGCAAAAAGGTTTCATCCGTCCCAGTTCTTCTCCTTGGGCTTGTCCTGTCCTCTTCGTCAAGAAGAAGGATGGTACAGATCGGATGGTTGTAGATTATCGTCCCGTTAATGTGGTCACGATAAAGAACAAGTATCCGCTCCCCAAGATCAACGACCTGTATGATCAGCTCGTTGGATCCTCAATCTTTTCCAAGATGGATTTGAGGTTAGGATACCACCAAATCAAAATCAGAAACAGGGACATCCCCAAAACGGCCTTTGTCACTCGTTATGGTCAATATGAGTACACCGTGATGTCTTTCGGCCTAAGCAATGGTCCAGCTACTTTCTCCCACTTGATGAACACGATCTTTATGGAGTACTTAGATAAGTTCGTTGTGGTTTATCTCGCTGATATTCTTATTTAGTCGAAGAACAAGGAAGAGCATGCCGAACATCTTAGACTTGTGTTAGAAAAACTCAGAGAGCACCGCCTTTATGCCAAGTTCTCCAAGTGTGAATTTTGGTTGCCAGAAGTGACCTATCTAGGCCACGTGATCTCTGGTTAGGGCATTGCTGTCAATCCCGAGAGAGTTAAAGCCGTTCGAATTTGGACTCCACCTGAAACGGTCAAGCAAGTTAGGAATTTCCTTGGTCTAGCCAGTTATTGTCGCCGCTTCGTTGAAAACTTCTCCAAAGTGGCCAAACCCCTCACGGAGCTTCTCAAGAAATATAAAAGGTTTGAGTGGACCCCACAGTGTGAGCACAGTTTTCAGGAACTGAAAATACGCCTGACTTCTGCGCCCATACTCGTGCCACCGGACTTCACTAAATATTTTGTTATCTATTGTGATGCTTCACGTCAAGGACTAGGTTGCATTCTTATGCAGGATCGTCATGTGATTGCCTATGCATCTCGACAGTTGCATCCACATGAGGAAAATTATCCTACACATGATCTAGAGCTTGCAGCCGTAGTCTATGCACTTAAGACTTGGTGACATTACCTTCTTGGTAACCGTTGCGAAATCTACACTGACCATCAGAGTCTCAAGTATATCTTCACCCAACCGGATCTGAATCTCAGACAGAGACATTGGTTGGAGTTGATCTCGTATTACGACTTAGGAATCACCTACACCCCAGGCAAAGCCAATGTCATGGCTGATGCTTTAAGTCGTAAATCCTATTGCAACAACCTCATGTTGCAACAATGTCAACCACCCCTCCATGAGAAATTCTGTAAGCATAACCTTCACATAGCTCCTCATGGTTCCCTTTCTACCTTGGTGGTGAAACCTACCCTTACGGATCATATCATAGAGGCTCAGAAGCATGATACATGAATCTCCCGGATCAAGAATAATATTTCCAAGGGAGTTGCTGGCTGTTTCTCTAAGGATGAATGAGGTGTTGTTTACTTTGGAAACTGTTTGGTGGTTCCCAAATGTCAACAGATGCAGCAACTGATCCTTAAGGAGGCCCATGACTCTCCTCTCATGATTCATCCCGGTAGTACAAAGATGTATCAGGACCTATGCCAGAGGTTCTGGTGGACTAGGATGAAGAGAGAAATCGCTCAGTATATTTCCAACTATGACGTTTGTCGTCGAATTAAGGCAGAGCATCAAAGACCTGCTGGCACCCTTCAACCTTTAGCTATTCCTGAGTGGAAATGGGACAAAGTTGGTATGGACTTCATCACCGGCTTTCCCAGGACCAAGAAAGGAAATAATGCTATCTTCGTACTCATTGACCGTCTCTCCAAAGTGGCTCACTTCCTACCTGTTCAAGAGAGTATCACTGCTAGTCAGCTCGCTGACTTATATATCTCCCGAGTAGTGTCACTCCATGGTGTTCCACAAGAGATCAATTCAGACCGTGGCAGTCTTTTCACCTCTCATTTCTGGGAAAGTTTCCAAACTGCCATGGGCACCCATCTTTCCTTCAGTACCGCTTTCCACCCTCAATCAAGTGGTCAGGTGGAACGGGTTAACCAGATTCTCGAAGACATGCTTAGTGCTTGCGTTATCTCATTCGGTATGGATTGGGAGAAATGTATTCCCTCTGCCGAGTTTGCTTATAAAAATAGCTACCAATCCAGTCTTAAGAAAGCACCCTTCGAGATTCTGTATGGACGAAGATGTCAAACACCTTTGAATTGGTCAGAAACTGGTGAAAGACCATTCTTTGGCCCGGATATGATCCAGGAGGCAGAAGAGCAAGTTTGCATCATTCGTGAAAATTTGAAAACAGCCCAATCTCGTCAAAAGAGCCAGTATGACCATCGTCATAAGGAAGTGGCTTATGAAGTTGGCGACAAGCCTTACCTTCGGGTTACTCCTTTGAAGGGTACCCATCATTTCGGTATCAAGGGCAAGTTGGCTCCTCGTTACATCGGTCCTTTTCGCATTCTCGCTAAACGAGGAGAGGTTGCCTACCAGTTGGAACTACCCCCACATCTTTCTCGAGTTCATGATGTCTTCCACATCTCTCAACTCAGGCGCTGCTTCTCAGATCCCATCCGTGGAGTGGACCACGAAATGCTTGATCTCCAAGATAACCTCACTTATCGAGAGTACCCCGTTCACATTATGGATCAAGCAGAGCGTGTCACTCGACGTCATAACATCAAGTTTCTCAAGGTTCAGTGGTCTCATCATTCCGAGAGAGAAGCTACCTGGGAGCGAGATGATCGTTCGACTTGAGTACCCCGCTTTCTTTCCGCCAACTCCTGAATCTCGGGACGAGATTTTTTTGAGTGGGGGCGAGTGTTCACATCCCTAGTTCTGGTATGTTATAGGTTTGCTTTGTGCATCATGTTAAGTTTCAAATGAAATTGAAATGGGGATGTTTCAAACCCTTGCACCAAAGAAAATTAAAATAGGTTCAAATTAAAAATGGAATTTCAATGAACCGAAAATGCTTTTCAAAAATGTTCATGGTCTTTGGAAAATGTTGGAAACAACAACCAGGGGTGATGCACATTTTTGCTAGACATTTTGGATTTTTGAGTGAACCCATATGTATTTGAATTGGAGTTGTTTAAAATAATATAAATATTTTAGAGGCTCCAAAAATGTTGGATTTTGGTGAGGGCCTCTGGTATTTTATAACTAGTGGTCACAAGGAATCTCAACATTTTTATTTTTGTGCTGGTATTTATTTTTAAGTCAAAAACAAATGTCAAAAATAGAAAAGAAAACAAAAAAAGGGAAAAGGCTTACCTGGGCCTTACCTGAGGCCTGGCACTGGCGGCCCAGCCAGCTGGCCCTACCAGTCGTCTTCTCCACCGCGCCAGGAGGACGCCGAGCGCGTGGCCGACGCACGCCGGCGCATGCCCGGCCACCTCATGCTTGCCGCCTCCCTCTAGACGCCCCCTGGAGACGCCACGCGGCCTGCCCGACCCCCTCTCACTCTTCCCTGTGCGTCTCCTCTCCTCTGTCAGCCTCTCTCGCACGCACCCGAGCGCAGCCGATGCCACCGCTCGCCATTGCCATGGCCACTGCCTCCCCCTCGTCCCTCCGTCGTGTCCACGCGCTCCGCCGTTCTGGGCTACGGCTCCTCACCGAGCCGCCCAACGCCGAAAGCCCCTGGTTGCCGCAAGCACCGTCGTTCCCCTCGTCGGCCGCCGAAGATCCTCGCCGTCGATTCACTGCCAATCGGCCGTCCCCACGCCTACCGAGCCCTCTGTTAGCTTCACTGTGAGCTCCTCTGCCATTTCCCTCTCTCCTCGTGCTCTGTTGCGCCGTGTACCCGCCTTTTCCACCCCGGCCGAACTCCGGCCGCCGCACTCGTCGTTGCCGGTGCCACTCCGGCCGCTCCCGTAGCTGCAATCCGCGCGCCAAATGGCCCCCTGTAGGCCAAACCCGCAGCGCACCGCCACATTTGCACTCGTCGGCGGCTAAACGCCAGCGACCGCTGACTTTTGACGGGCGTGGGTTGACCCCATAGCCCAGTTTGACCTCCCCCTCCCTCTCACTGACTTGCAGGCCCCGCCCGACTAATTACTTTAGTTAGCTCTAATTAACTAGCTAGATTAGCTACTACGGTCACTGACTAGTGGGCCCTACCCAGTTAGTTAGGACTAACTAACTTAGTTAGTTGACTGGGTCACTAACCAGTGGGACCCACTGGTCAGCCCCGTTGACCTGCTTACGTCATGCTGATGTAGAGCTGATGCAATAATTGACTCTAGAATTATTTTAACTCAGGAAATTCCAGAATATTGCCTAAACTTCAAAAATTCATAATAATTCAACCGTAGCTCAGAATGAAATAAATTATATATGAAAAATTATCAGAAAAATGCAAGGAATCCATTTATGCCAGTTACATGCATGAAAAACCAAGTCATACATGATGTATAAGTGAAAACATAATATGGGCATTTTAAATGCTTCATTTTCAATTGCATTTGAATCTTTGATTCAAATGGGCTTCAACCAACTCGATAGCATCTTGCATTAGCCCAAACACTAGCATTTTCACATGCCATGTTCATGCATCATTTTGTTGCATTTGTTTGTGTGTTGATCGCCGGCACCGTTTCTTCTCGAGAGGTTCCACTCCAGAAGGTGTTCCCGAGTACCTGTCAGAGGAGTCGTACCCCTTCGTCGTTCTATCAGGCAAGAAACCCCCCTTGAGCATTTCGATAAATCCCACTCTCTTGCTCCTGCTCCTTATACTGCATTAGGACAACAACGATTCAACTGCTACTTTTCTGCTGCGGTAGTTGAATCCATTCCTCTGCATGACCTCTCATTGCCATAGTAACTAGTTGAAACCCACTAGCATGAGTAGGAGTTGTTTGAGCCTTGATGTGCCTGCTCATCCATGCTTGTTTTCTTTATGCCAGCTATGCTTAGAGTTGTGTCAGGTATGATTCATCGGGAATGAATCAGAGTGGTGAACATGTCCTACCGATAAAGGCTAAGTGTGTGAACACGTTTTGGTAAGGGAAGCGATGAGAGGCCATGTAGGAGTACATGGTGGGTTGTCTCATTGGAACCGTCCCTAAGCATTGAGTTCTCTGTATGTTATCCAAGTCCAGTTACTACCACACATTGGGTTCCGGTTATCCGGCCCCTCTCTGCTTATTAATCCACTTGATCTCTGTCCAGGAGTTGCAGCTAGTTTCTGGCGTTTGTAGGTAGTGCTACTTCTCTACTAGGTGGTGTTCGACGGGACGGGCTTGGGACAGACTAGGCACCATGGCATGGTGTACCAAGTGGCACCCGGATGGTGGGCTTGGGAACCCTGCTCACATCGTTTGGGGACGTGATCGACACCCCGGCCGGATCTCCTTGCGGATGGAACCCGAATAGGCGATAAACCTGGATGGCAGACTTGTGTGGTTAGCCAGGTCGTGGACGACACCCTCGCCCGGCTTCCGCTTGAAGGTTGCCGAGGTACATGACGTGTACAGGGCTATAAGTGGCGAGAGCGTGTGTGAAGAAGTACACCCCTGCAGGGTCAACATTATCTATTTGAATAGCCATTTTCCTCAGATATGGAAACTTGGAGGACTTATGTAGTATATAGACAACTTGAAGTGGATACTCTAAAATACGCAAGATAAGCGTGAGTGCTATGGATAGCCTTCTCGTAGGGAGACGGGAACAGATCCATAGTGGAGTATTGATATGGTGAATATGTGGACTCGTGTGCGTCTTCTCACATCAAAGAAGTTTTTGATACTCGTAGTATAGGCTAGCCACTGAGTCAAGCTGGCTTGCTGCTATTAAAACTCCACCACCCCTTGTTGATAATGTTGCATATGTACATAGTTCTGACGTAAGACTTGCTGAGTACCTTCGTACTCACGTTTGCTTATTTATGTTTTGCAGTTGGTTACACTAGTGACATCGACGAGTGGCTTGTAGCCCAGCTACAATCTTGTACCCTTGGGAGGATCGTGTTTAGTCAGGTTTCTTAGTCTTTTCCTTTTGTAGTTGTCTGTACTCAGACATGTAATGCTTCCGTTGCTTGTATGCTCCGAATGATGGGGTCATGAGACCCCTGTTTGTATTGAATGCTATGTGGATCTTCTGGGCCTTTATCTATATGAGTTTGAGTTATGTTGTGATACCATGTTGCACAGCACATACTTGCATGTTATGCGTACGTGTAACGTGTATTGCTATGTGTGGGATGCGACAACCTAGTTGTTTATCCCTGGTAGCCTCTCTTGTGGGGAAATGTAGTCTTGTGCTTCCATGAGCCATAGTAGTCCGCTACAGCCTAGTTCACCGAAGTCCTGCTAGCCCAGCACTACTGCTCCGGAACACTTGACTAGACGGCATGTGATTCACTTCGTTCCTGTGTCTGTCCCTTCGGGGAAATGTCACGCGGTGACATCCGGAGTCCTGCCTAGCCTGCTATAGCCCGGGTTCCTGGAGTCCTGTTAGCCCAATGCTACAGCCCGGATTCATACGTTGTTGACCGACATGCTTGAGGTTGATTCATGTATGCATGTCCCTGTAAGTTAGTGCCACTTTGGGTTCACGACTAGTCATGTCGGCCCATATTCTCTGTCATATGGATGCTAGCGACACTATCACATACGTGAGCCAAAAGGCGCAAACGGTCCCGGGCCAGGGAAGGTGGCACCCATGGGAATACCATGCGTGAGGCCACAAAGTGATATGAAGTGTTACATGCTAGACCGGTGTGACTTAGGATCGGGGTCCCAACATCTTGTGCAGACGATAAGTGGTGGAAACATTTGTGACGAAGTACACCCCTACAGGGTATAAAACTATTCGAATAGCCGCGTCCGCGGTAAAGGACTACTTGGTTGACTATACAATTCATAAACAAGTTAATGGTTACTACTAAAAGACTCAAGATAAGTGTGAGTACCGAGGATGGCCCTCTTGTAGGATGACGAGGGAGGATCCCCGGTGGAGTATTGTGTTGGTGATTAGTGGACTCGTGTGTGAAAACTATTTTACAGTGGTGTCTCGTAGGATAGCTTAGCCAAGAGTCAAAGCTGGCTTGCTGCAATAACTCCACCACCTTCTTGAGAATGAGCATGTATAGTAGGATCTGTTGTAAGACTTGCTGAGTTCCTTTGTACTCATGTTGCTTTAATTACTGTTTTCAGACGACAACACAACCCCCTCTGATGGGTTTTATGTAGACCTCGACGTCGATGATTAACTTGCCACCCAGGTGGTGATTCTGGCCATGGAGGGCCCTATGTAGATAGAGAGGCTTCGACAAGCCTTCTTTCTTTCTAGTGTCTGTACTCACACTTATTTGCTTCCGCATGTGCTTGTATGCTTGTATGACTTGAGTGTCGGGTTTTGTGACCCCTACCTGTATGAACATGTTATGTATGGCTCTCCGGAGCCTGTAAATAAAGTACTTGAGTTGTCGAGTTTTGTTGTGATGCCATGTTTTATTTACACATATCGAGCATATTGTGTGTATGATTGAAATGCTTGGTATGTGTGGAATCTGACAATCTAGTTGTTTATCCTTGATAGCCTCTCTTATGGGGAAATGTAGTCTAGTGCTCCTTGAGCCATAGTAGTCCGCTACAGCCCGGTTCACCGGAGTCCTGCTAGCCCAGCACTACTGCTGAGGACAATTGACTGGCCGACATGTGTTTCACTTCGTTCCTATGTCTATCCCTTCGGGGAAATGTCACGCGGTGACTTCCGGAGTCCTGCCTAGCCTGCTACAGCCCGGTTCACCAGAGTCCTGTTAGCCCAGTGCTACAGCCCGAATTCACACGCTGTTGACCGACATGCTCGATGTGATTCATGTATGCCTGTCCCCATAGGTCTGTGCCACTTTGGGTTCACGACTAGCCATGTCGGCCTGGGTTCTCTGTCATATGGATGCTAGCGACACTATCATATACGTGAGCCAAAAGGCGCAAACGGTCCCGGGCCATGGTAAGGCGACACCCGTGGGGATACCGTGCGTGAGGCCGCAAAGTGATATGAGGTGTTACCGGCTAGATCGATGTGACTTGGATTCGAGGTCCTGACAGACATTCACACCAGTAACTGAGCCCATAGAGTTTTCCTGTGATGCACCAACCTGGATTCTAGGAAAGAGCATGGCCGCCCACATCGCCATTGGACGCATAGGTGAGGTATACCACAAGGATCTTAAGGACACCATCTACCAGATATGTGGACGCCGACATGAGCAATGCGAGATGATTTGCACCAGGAGGGATAAATCCGTTGCAGCCTACATCTAGGAGTTAAATCGACACATTCGTCGTTAGGAGAACCAGATGTGCGCCAACAGGATAGACATGAAGACGGTGATGACCTGGAACATGGAGCTAGAAGAGGAACTCAAGTCTACACGTGATGGATATGAAGACGAAACAACCGTACTGTTGTAGAAGAATGAAGACCTGAAGAAGAAGCTAGGAATATTCATGGGAGATCCCAAACACGAGGAGGACAACCGTCCTGAAGACTACATCATAATGGACAACACCGACTCCGACCCCGACAGTGATGATGATTACGAAGACGAAGCTGGAGCGGATATCATGGAGTCTTCCACCGATCAAAATTTCTAGTCGACCACCATATTACAGCAGTATTTCCCCCATGTATATAGTAATAGTTCGAGTTTTTTGTATCGGTAGTTTAGATCAATTGTATGATCTTGTTTGAATTGAGTGGTGTGAAATAAATGTGTTTGTCTCATGTGCATATGGGTAGTGATCTCTCTTTAGACCTCACTCTATTATATTCTCACCCCTCTAAACCTATCAGATGCCTCTGAGATGTGACCCCGGATTTGTCTTCCCACTGGAGCTCACTCAATTGATCCAACAGCAGAATGCCTCTAAACCTAGTCCAGAACAAAGGAAAAAACAACAGAACAACAACAACAACAACAACAACAACAACAACAACAACCCACCGCAACCACCTCTAGTAGACAACTTAGCCCGTTTTCTGAGGTTGAATCTGTCGGTGTTCTTTAGTAGCACCAAACCGATAGTTGCTGATGACTGGCTCCGCAGGATTGGAAGGGAGCTGACCACCGCAGGTTGCACATATGTTGAGAAGGTGCGCTTTGCCGCACATCTGCTGGGTGGACCCGCAGCGTCATGGTCGAAGAATTACATAGCCACTTTCATCATAGCCAATGTCACTTGGGATCAGTTTCAGAAAGCATTCCGCACTGCACATGTCTCAGCTGGAGCTATGAGCATGAAGAAGCGTGAGTTTCACAACTTACGCCAGGGAAATCGTAATGTGGGGCAGTATGTGGATGAGTTTAGTAAGTTAGCTCTCTATGCACCAGATGATGTGGCCACATATGCCACGGAGCAGGAGATGTTTATGGAAGGGCTAAATGATGAGTTGAGTATGCAGTTGATGTTGGCAACATTCACTAACTACCAGGAGTTGGTAGACACGGACCTTATGATTGAAGGCAAGCAGTAGCAGATAGAGAGCCGCAAAAGGAAGTATGGACAGGGGAAGTACAACTCTAGAGCTCAGCAGAAGCCTCGTTTTACCCCAAACTCAGGAGAGCATACCCATCATAATCATGGAGGCCACACTCACAATGGAGGAAGTTCGCATAACCATAGTGGGGCTAAGAATGGGAATGGGAATGGATGAAACAACAATCAGAACCGTTCCAACCTAGCAACACCCGCTAAGAAGGATCTAAGTCATGTCACCTGTTACATGTGCGGGAAGACAGGCCAGTACGCCAATGAGTGTTCTGAGTTCAAGAATGGTAATGGAAATGGAAGTTCTGGGAAGAAGCCCAACCCTTACACCAGAGGACAGGTGAACTACGTTAACATGGAGGAAGTTGAAGAGCAGTCGGATGCAGTTATCGGTAAGTTTTTGATTAAGTCATTTACTGCTACTGTTCTTTTTGACACTAGTGCATCGCATTCATACATATCAAGGGGATTTGTGGATAAGTATAAGTTGCCCACCAAAGCCCGTAAGACACCTATGTTAGTAAGCTCTCCAGGAGCGGAGTATATGGCAAGCAGATGATGTTTTCAGATGCTATTGACCAGAGGTAGGCATGCTTTCCCCTCAGACCTAATCATTTTGGAGTCACAAGGATTTGATGTGATACTAGGCATGGATTAGCTATCGATGTATGGAGGAAATATTGATTATGCTAGTAAGTTAATTCTCCTCACCACCCCAGAGGGTAAAAGGATCAAGTATGTGTCTAGGCATCCACGAAGGAGGACTCAAGTAAATTCACTCACAAGAGCAAATTAATAAGAAGATTAAGGAGTTATTGGAGAAAGGTTATATTCGACCCAGTTCATCACCATGGGGAGCCCTAGTGCTCTTAGTTGAGAAGAAGGATGGATCACAGTGGGGAGCCCGAGTACATTGAATGAAGTGACGATCAAGAACAAGTACCCACTACCGATGATCAACGATTTGTTTTACCAGCTACAGGGAGCCAAAGTATTCTCCAAGATCGATCTTCAATCAGGATACCACCAGTTGAAGATCCGAGAACACGATATACCTAAGAAAAATTTTACCACAAGGTATGGGCTATATGAGTACACGGCCATGTCATTTGGATTGACTAACGCCCCTGCCAGGTTTATGAGTATGATGAATAAGGTGTTCATGGTGTTCTTGGATAAGTTTGTTGTGGTGTTCATTGATGATATATTGGTGTACTCAAAGAATGAAGAGGAACACAAGGAACACTTGCGCTTATTTCTTGAGAAGCTTAGGGAACATCAACTATACGCCAAGTTTAGAAAATGTGAGTTTTGGTTGAAGGAAGTTGGATTTCTTAGACATGTTATATCAGGAGAAGGTATAGCAGTAGACCCCACCTAGGTACAGTCTGTCACTGAGTGGTTGGCACCCACCTCAGTTGGAGAGATCCGTAGTTTTCTTGGACTCGCAGGATACGATAGGAGGTTCATTGAGAATTTTTCCAAGATTGTGAAACCCATGACAGAGTTGTTAAAGAAGGACACTAAGTTCAAATGGACCGAGGAATGTGAGGCTAGTTTTCAGGAGTTGAAGAAACGTTTAGTTACGGCCCCGGTGCTAATTCTTCCGGATATACGCAAGGATTTCCAAGTTTATTGCGAAGCTTCTTGCCTGGGACTTGGAGGTGTACTTATGCCAAACAGAAGAGTTGTTTCATATGCCACACGTTAGCTTCGACCTCAGGAGTTGAATTATGCCACGCATGATATGGAGTTAGTAGCTGTAGTGCATGCGCTCAAGACCTGGAGACATTTTCTTATTGGAAACCGTTGTGATGTGTACACGGATCACAAGAGTTTGAAGTATATCTTCACACAGAAGGAGCTGAATCTCAGGCAGAGGAGATGGTTGGAGCTCCTAAAGGATTACGATATGAAGCTGCATTATCATCCAGGAAAGGCCAATGTTGTAGAAGACGCTTTGAGCCGCAAGAGTTATGTCAATACCCTCGTAAGAGGAGGATTACTGCAGGAGTTAGTCAACGATCTCAAGGAACTTCGTTTCGAGATAGTTCCAAGAGGATTTGTTGCAGCAATGGAGATTCAGTCTGCGTTATTGGGAAAGATTCGAGAAGCTCAGAAGGATGATAAGGAAATTGCTGAGATACATGAGAAGATGAGAAAAAGAAAGCCCAAAGGTTTTCTTGAAGATGAGCACAAAACTTTATGGTTTGAGGACCGTGTTTATGTGACTAATGACTCAGAGATCAAAAAGTTAATACTTCAGGAAGCTCATGACTCACCATAATCGATTCACCCCAGAAACACCAAGATGTATTTGGATTTGAAGGAACGTTTCTGGTGGACAGGTATGAAGAAGGATATTGCCGAGTATGTAGCTGTATGTGACGTATGTCACAAAGTGAAGGCAGAACACCAGAAGCCAGCAGGATTACTTCAGCCTATGCCGATACCCAAATAGAAGTGGGATAAGCTTGGCATTGATTTTATCACCGGATTACCCAGGACAAGATCTGGTTATGACTCCATTTAGGTAGTAGTAAATCGCTTGACCAAAGTGGCTCACTTTATCCCCGTGAAAACCACTTATACAAGCGTGAAGTTGGCCAAGATATATATGACCAGGATTGTATGTGTGCATGGAGTTCCGAGGACCATCGTATCAGATAGAGGAACACGGTTTACCTCGATGTTTTGGAATCAGTTGCACCAGACTTTGGGTACCAGGATAGAGTTCAGTACAGCCTTTCATCCGTAGACAGATGGACATACCGAGAGAGTTAACCAGATTCTGGAGGACATGTTGACAACTTGTGCGCTAGATTATGGATCTAGTTGGGATGATAATTTGCGTGACGCAGAGTTCTCCTATAACAACAACTACCAAGCCAGTTTGAAGATGGCCCCTTTCGAAGCTTTGTATGGAAGGAGGTGCATGCCACCATTGATGTGGGATGAAGTCGGAGACCATCAGTTGTTTGGATAAGATTTAGTCAAGGAGTCTGAAGAGAAGGTTAATTTTATTCGTGATAGACTGAAGGTGGCTCAGTTTAGGCAGAAAAGTTATGCCGATACTAAACGCAAGGAGGTAGTCTATGAAATTGGAGACAGAGCATATCTTCGTGTGTCACCACTTCGAGGAGTTAAATGATTCAGAGTTAAAGGAAAGTTAGCCTCGAGATCTGTAGGACCATACCGAGTCTTGGAACGTATGGGAGAAGTGGCCTCCAAGTTGGAGTTACCCGAAGGTTTGTCAAGAGTTCATGATGTGTTTCACATTTCCCAGTTGAAGAAGTGCCATGCAGAGATGGTCGGTATTCCTCTGAGAAACACAGCTCCCCTGGAAGCAATTCAGTTGGAGAATGACCTAACCTACGAGGAGAAACCCGTCAAGATTCTCGAGTTTGCCAGCCGAGTTACGCGCAGCAAGGTTATCAAGTTTTGCAATGTTCAGTGGAGCCACCTTACCAAGGAGTAAGCCACCTGGGAGCGAGAGGAAGGCCTACGAAAAGACCATCCACACCTATTTTCTAGCCAACCCGAATCTCGAGGGCGAGATTCATCTTAAGGGGGGTAGATTTGTAACATCCCAATTTTCAATTGGATGTTATACATAGGTCATCATATGCATATCATATTTTTATTTGCATTTGGTTGTGATCCTAGAAATGTTAAGCAACTCAAGGACCCAAGGAGAGAGTTGGACGTTTCACAAATTTTCATATTTGAATTTATTTCAAATTTGAAGAAAGGATCAATTTGATTTTAATATTTTCTCTCAAATTATTTCCAATAACAAAAATAAATGAGAGAAGATAAAATGACTTCTTCAACAAGAGAGAAATATTGCAGAAGAAATTTTAAAATCAAATTATTATTTTACTCATATTTTATTTGCTATTTTATTTGAATTAGAGACAAACTTGCATTTTTGAAAAATTGCATTTTGGCCAGAAAAATGTTCATCTTGTCCTAAATTTAGGTTTGGACGGTGAAAATTGTTTCTGGTATTTTTAGAATTTTTTTATTTGCAGCGAAATTTATTTAAAAAAGAACTTTCTTGGGTCGGCCGAGCTGAGCTGGGCCTTTGCCTAGCTAGCGCCGCTGCCTTCCCTCGCCGTCTCGCTGCCGGACTCCAGAGGAGTCCGAGCCAGAGTCACCGTCGTGCCGTGAACCCTCCCCAAGCCGCCGCTTTTCCCCCTAGGCTTTAAAAGCCGACCCCGGCCCCTCTCCTCACCCCGCCACCCATTCCCGAGCGCGTAGCCGCCGCCGCCTGCTGCTATCGCGCGCCGCCAACGCCGCCTGCCGCCGCCAGCCACCTCCGCCGCAACCTGAGCCACCGCCCACTGACCCGCTACCCGTCCTGCTCGCCGGAGCCGCCGCTGGCCGAAGCCGTTTAACCGGTAAAAACCATCTGGTTCGCCGGTTCTTATTTCGGTTTTTTTGGTTTAGTTTATATCAGTTTATTTATTTATTTATTAGGTTAACTAGCAAACGTTCACCCGTTAGATTCTTATGGCGGGCATGTTCGTTCGTTATCCTATGTTTACGAGCGTTCGTTCGTTAGGTTTTTCATTTTATTTTTAATTTTCGGCTAGGGACCTATCCGCAAATACTTTTATCACAGATTAGTCCCTGAACTTCAAACCCTCGTTACTTTTTACTCGTTTATCCAAATCCAGTGAAGCTAACGCAAAAATCTTTGTCTTTTTCCCCTCTATCCAGATAATCAACTTGAACATGGTTTTGATAATTTAAAATTTGGTTCCAAGAAGATTTCATTTCGAACTTGTTTTGATCGTAGTTTTAGTTTTGTAACTCTGATTCGATTGATTCTTTTTGCAAATCGAAGCTCTTCACTTGAACTTTCAGTTTGGATCTTTTCTCTTGAGTTTTACACTTGCATATTATGCTTAAGTTCTTATGTATGCTATTGTTTGTTCACGATAGAGTTTTCGGAGTGCGAGGCTTGCTACTATGAATCTCTATGGTTTTCAGATAGTCAGCAAGGCAAGTAACACTTTGATCACATTCATTCATTATCCATTTTTATACACTAGTTTCAACCCTCAAACATTGCTTCAGTAGGACTTGTTTAACATGTGGGTTTTGGGAAATAGTTGATGAGGTAGGAACCTATTGCCTTTTATTCAAACCTTGGGAGTTACTACGTTATCCTTACACTACTATGCTATACTTGTAGACGTGGTTTGGTTTTGAGAGAATTCATGAAAGATGTGAGAGTTGTTGTTAACTAAGGTTTAACTTAAGGTGGCTACTTTAATACGCATCTTGGTGGATTGGTTTGTGGGCACCTGGGGAATCCAGTGCTGTCCAAGGAGATCCCGGGGCATCCGTGTGATCATCCTATTGTTCGCCACCCAGGCTCAAAGGGATCATAAGATTATTCATGCTAGAAACTTCGTGTGCAGCCACATGCCATTATGAGCTCTGGAATAGTTGAGTAAGTTGTGGGAATCCGTTCCATGATTGTGGTTGTCAAAACCGGCTAATCTTGGGAAGGGGGTCCCGAACTGTGCGTCTAAGGCGGATGGTAACAGGAGGCGGGGGGACACAATGTATAACCAGGTTCGGGCTAAACCCTAGAACGTGCTTGATTGATCTTGATGATATGAGTATTACAAGAGTTGATCTACCACGATATCGTTGAGGCTAAACCCTAGAAGCTAGCCTATGATTATGATTGTTCTTGTACTACGGACGAAACCCTCTGGTTTATGTAGACACCGGAGGGGGCTAGGGTTACACAGAGTCGGTTACAAGGGAGGAGATCTTCATATCCGAATTGCCAAGCTTGCCTTCCATGCAAAGGAGAGTCCCACCCGGACATGGGACAAAGTCTTCAATCTTGTATCTTCATAGTCCATTAGTCCGGCCAAAGTATATAGTCCAGCAGCCCGAGGACCCCCTAATCCAGGACTCCCTTAGTAGCCCCTGAACCAGGCTTCAATGACGATGAGTCCGGTGCGCAGATTGTCTTTGGCATTGCAAGGCGGTTCCTCCTCCGAATACTCCATAGAAGATTTCGAACACAAGGATAGTGTCCGGCTCTGCAAAAAAAATTCCACATACCACTGTAAAGAGTATAATATTTCCACAAATCTAATATGCTGACAACTTTTAATAATGTGACAACACGCCATGGCCCGGTCATTATTCGAACCGTTTTTTTCAACCAGCTACTGCACATATTGCGAGGCGGTTTTCTTGGCACGTCTTGTCGAAGCAGAGATCGTGTCCCCTTATCATGGGATTCCCTTCAATACGGGTGTGGGTAACCCAACCGCGCCATCAATCACGACGCTTGGGGAATAAGCGAGTTTACCAGGTAGGTGGGGAGGCGCATAGTTTCTTCCGCCCTTATAAAGGGACAAGGACTCCTCCTTTTCACCCACACCTTCTTCTTCCCTGCCCATCCATTCTCGCGCACTCAAACTCCAGTGCCCACGTTCGCATTTTCTCCAAAAAACCACTCCATACATGTCCGAAGCGGGAGGCAAGTGGACGAGAACATTACGAAGCTCCGGGAAGCCGGGTACCTGGCCGCATATATCACTTATCGGCTCCTAGACGCGGGGTAGATCGTCCCTACCCCCGAACCCCATGAAAGGGTTGTATTCCTTACCCATTTCGTCTGCGGGCTGGGATTTCCCCTTCACCCATTTGTCTGCGGGCTCATGTTCTACTACAGGCTGGACTTCCACGATCTGCCCCCAATTTCATCCTCAACATCTCGACGTTTATCGTCGTGTGCGAGGCCTTCCTCCGCATCAAGCCCCACTTTGGCTTGTGGCTGAAGACCTTCAACGTTAAACCGAAGGTGGTGGTCGGCCAGCAAGCGGAGTGCGGAGGCGCCATGGTGGGCAAAATGCCCAACGTCACCTGCCTCGAAGGCTCCTATGTGGAGACCGTGATGGGGTGGCAATCGGGGTGGTTCTACATCACCGAGTCGCGTGACACCAACTAGGTGGCGGCCCCAGAATTTCGAACCGGCATCCCCATGCGGCACACCTCCTGGAAAAGAGAAGGGCCTATCCTGGGGTTCATCGGTGGAGCTGACCAGACTCCAGAACTTTGTTAAAAACATGATAACCAAGAAAATCAAGCTTGTCAACATGGTCCAGGTCATGCTCTTCTGCCGGATCCTCCAGTGTCAAAGACGGGCATTCAATATGTGGGAGTTCGACCCGGCTAAGCACCACACGCTGCGAGAGCTCTTCGACACGACGCACCAGGACATCTGGAAGGTGCTGTTCAAGTCCACAGAGGTACCTCCTCTCCTTACCGAGGATCGTGGACTTAGCGCAAAGCGCCCTGCCAATCCGGTGAGCTCCTTATATCTTGTAAGATGTTTCTTTCCCCGGTATAATCATGTGGGGGATCTAAGCCTCCACGCCATTTAACAGGACTGGGTCACGACAGCGGAGCGGATCGATTGTTCGGCCCCACTGCCCGATGATCCAGCAAGGGCTCTCTTAACGGAGATGCTGGTTCCAGCGCCCTATGAGGCGGCGGAGAAGAAGGCCAAGAAGAAGGCCACGGGGACCAGTAAAGGTATTCGGCGCAAGGTCGTATATGATAACACCAAGGTGCCCTCCTCCCATGAAAACGAGGAGGAGGAAGAGGAAAGTTCTCCCCCCGTCAGGGGAGGCCGAAGGGTCCAAGTAGGGAAGGACTCTCCTTCCGGACTGCTCCACGGAGGCCGCTTTTAGTGAGGAGAAGTGGTTACCCAGGGACAAGCCCCTGGCGAAGTCGTAAGTATCCGGATACCATAATAGTTCTTGGTATGTTTTATTTTATTGCTTCTTGTCATGCCGAACATGATCATGCAGCCCATCCAAAGCCCATGTCAGCGTATCCTCTTCGGATGAGACTTTGGGCCCGTCGGAGATGAACAGCGATTCACTCCCGACTCCCTCCTCCCCCCGCCCTATGGACGATGTCAAGGTGTTGTCTCAAAGGGTACTGAACCAAGGGAGACAGTTCCGGAGGCGCCCCAAGGCGACATTCTGGACGCTCGGCACACGAGGGGCAAGACTCCCATGGGCTCTAATGCCGGGGGCAGCAAGTCTAGCCCCCAGCCGAATACTGCGCCGGAACCTCCAGTAGTTCCGGATTCTATCAGGCGACCCCTCGCCAAGGGGGGCAAGCCGTCTGTGCCGATGGCCTCTGTCCATCCAGAGGCATCGAACAATTTGTTGGCAGCGCTTCGCGGCGCTTCCATTGATGAAGAGCACCGAACTATCATGAGTGCGGTGGTCAAGAAGGTTCAGTCCTCCAAAAGCGGACTAACTGAAGCCTGTGCCATCCTCCTAATAGGCTTTGAGGTAAGTAATCAAATTATGAGAAAATGTTACAACATAGAAAGTAGCCCCTGATGCTCTGTTTGGTGTTCGCAAAGAAAGGCCGAACAGAGGATCAAATAATAATCACAGGAGTCTAATCAGAATATGTCTATGTGAATAAGCAAGCTTCACTGCTGGCCGCTGCCGCTCGCACGGCGGAGGTCTCCGCACTGAAGCGGGACCTTGAGCGGTCCGAGGAAGAGCTTGGCCTTACCTAGAGGCAGCTCAAAGAGAACAAAGGTAAGTAATACCTCGTCTGTTTATTGATAAATAAAAAGGCAAGTAGTTGTTAGATCACATGATCGTCATGAATTTTGCTAGGGGCCACGGACGAAGTGGCGGCCCTGAAGAAGGCGCTATCCGAGGCCAAAGGCAAAGCGGCCAAGGAGCACGCCGAGCGCGAGAAGCAAGAGACCCGAGTCGGCGAGTTTCAGCAAGAGCTCCAGGAGTTTGTCAAGAAGTATGATTCCTTGGAGCGTGACTCTAAGATGCAATCGTCCGAGCTTATGAAGGCCCTCGAGAATGCACAAAATGCCAAGGCTGAAGCCCAAAAGGACCTCCAGGAAATTGAGGCGGTCAAGAAGATAGCGATGGATAAGGCATTCATTATGAAAAGCAAGCATGTGAAGGAAACTTTCCTTTTACTTACCCGAATTCGAAGCTCTCCAGGAGCGTTCGCAGATCTACCCAGCAATGTGTCGGATGCCACGGAGTTCTACCGGGCCGAGGAAGGGAGCTCGACGGAGAAGTTGTTCTGGTCCAAGTATAATGGGACCGAACATCTGATGCCCTTGAGCGACCAGTTGAAGCAACTAGTCGAGCTTCACAAGGCGGCCGAACTGGCCATGAAGGGCCTCATAGTCCGGATGTGGCCTGCCGAGCCCCTACCTGGCAGCTATTTCGGCCTGGTAAGGTTCTTGTGAACGCCTACCCTCGGTTTGAGGTCATAAAGTGGTCTGTCTACATTGAGGGTGCGCACAGGGCTTTTGCCCGGGCGAAACTGCATTGGGCGAAGATGGACGCCAAAAAGCTGGTGAAGGAGGGGCCACCGGAGGGCAAGGAGCATCACCACCCCGAAAAGTATTATGACAGTGTCCTGAAGGGTGCTCACCTTGTGGCAGAGGAATGTGCTAAGGATGTTATATTTGAATGAATGTACTCATGTAATCCTATAATGTGGAACGAGTTTATGTGCGCTATGTAATGCTTGTTAATTTAAAATATTACCTTTTGTGCGGTTGCTCATAAAATTTGAGAGCTGTCCAGTCGTCGGCTTCTGCCCCCATGTAACTAGTACAGAGGTGTTCGGGATGAACCTGACCACTCTTTATCCCAGTTTTAGGTCCTTCGAAGGAGGCGTTCAGCACAACGAACTAGGCAATCGGACTATAAAGCTTTATCACTCTCACTTAGCCATAGAAGTCTATAATTTAAATTTCGGCGAAGCCTCTAGTATTCGGAAGGCCGAACTTGGGGCGCTATGTACGCCTAAATCGGACAAGGCCAACTCCTCGCCCGAATCAGAAAAATCTTTAAGGATTTGAGACCTCTCAAACAGCGACCGGCTCTCGTCGCATCATGACAGTCAGTTTTCGGCTTTCTCTACTGAGGTGCTCGTCCGGAAGAACCGGGACAAAATCGCAGTAGTTCGCCCAGTGCTACCTTAGCCGATATAGCGGAACGTAAGGTACCAAAACATGGGAGCCGGGCAAACCCAACTATTGACACAAGACATGATTCGGAGCTGATGCATATAATGCTATAAGTTCGGGGTGCCACACTGTCAAAAGTGTTCGGACTTTTCATGCCGTGTTATGGGGTACACTGAATCCCCTGGTGCACTGGTCGTATCAGAATGTATGGGTACGATTTGTCGTAAATAAGCAGACATGGAAAAAAGATAAAGGAATGCAATAATGAGCTAGTGTTGTACATTGTTATTTAGATGATACGTCAAAGCGTATGCATACATGAAGTGCAATAAGTAAAAGACAGGACTATTTGACCTGTCCTATCCAAGGTCAAGCTGCGTGTGGGTATGCAAAATAGGTATATTGATCGCTATCAGAGACCACCTGAGGATTCCCTTGTACGTCAAAGCTTCTTGCTTCCTTGGTGTTTCCTTCCCGTGACGGGTCCGATAATGTCACATCCCTAGCTTCTGGTGCTGCCTGGTGTTTGCATCATGTTTAAATTTTGAAACTTGAACTGAGGGAAATTGGAAGCCTCAAAACCCTAAATAAAAGAAGGGCAAAAACCCTAAAAAATCTCATTCATTGTTCCAAAATGCTCTTCTTAAATGTTTGATAATTTTTGGCAAGGGTTCTGGTCCCAACCAAAATATTGAACATTTTTAAGGATTTATTTTTGGGACTTTGAATTTAATTCATTAGCTATTTGAATTTGAATTATATTCATATAATTAGAATATAATTTCAAATATCCCTGAAATATTTTATGAGCTTTTGGAAAAGTCCATCTAGCAAAATAAAAATATTCAGAGGAGCTTTTGGCATTGTTTGAATTATTTTAAATTCAAAACAGTGGCAAAAGAATTAAATAAAAGAAAACAGCACAGGAATATAAAAAAAAGGAGAGAAGCCCAGCAACTTACCTGGCGCTTACCTGTCCAGCCCAACCGGCCCAGCTCCTCCAGCGGCACAGCTCGCCACCGCTACCCCCCCTGTCGCCTTCCTCCTCTGCCAGGAGGACGGGCACGCGCCCGGCGCGCGCGGGCACGCGCCCCGGCCACCTCCTCCCTGCCTGGCTGCCTCCTCCTCCTCTGGACGTCTCCCGCAACGCCACGACATCTCCTGGTCCCTCTCGCTCACTCCCTCGAGCTCATATCCCTCCTCTGCCTCTCTCCCTCTCTGCCCGAGCGAAGCTCGTCGCCACCGACGCCGTTCGCCGCGGCCACAGCCACCGCCCCGCCTCGCCGACGCTCCGGAAAGCTCCGCCTCGTCTCCCTCTTCATCCTCGCCCAGACGAAAGGCGTCGGAAGCTCCTGGATGCCTCTAGCTCCGCCGTTCCCCTCCTCGGCCACCGAGGATCGCCGTTGTCAAATTTGTCGCCGTTCGGCCTTCCCCGAGCTCGCCGTCCACCTCTTCGGGATCCACGTGAGCTCCTCCGTCGTTTCCCCCTCCCCGCTTAGTCGCGCTCGCCCTCTAGCTGTCGTCTCCACCATGGCCGAACCTTCGCCGCCGCCCGCACTCGTCGCCGGTGATGCTCCGGTGACCATTTGGTCCCGGGCATGCGCCCAACGCGCTCCCCGCATCGCGTAGAGCCTCCGTGGCACCTCGCCGCGCTTGTTTGCGCACCGCAGCCCCATCCCCACTTGCACCCGAGCTTCGGCCGCCGCCGAGCTCATCGCCGGCACCACTCCGGCCACTCCCCGGCCACGCCACCACCACAGTTGGATGCGGACGAGCGTCCGCATCCCGAAGCTGTGCTCCGCGCGCCAAACCGAGTCCTGTGGGCAAAACCCAAGGCTCGCTACCGCGCTGGCGTCGCCGGCGTCAAGCCGCCGCTGGTTTTGACCCACGTTGACCACAGCGGGACCCCCCCTGTGTCCATGACAGGTGGGGCCGGCCTGTTAATTAGGTTAGGATTAGTGTTAACTAAAAATTAGTTAGACTAATTACACTGACACGCAGGGCCCACAGGTCAGTTTGACCTGGACCAGCCCGTTGACCTGCTGACGTCACCATGAGGTCATGCTGACGCAATAATTCCTTTCTGGAATTTAAATAAATCTTAAATGATTTAATAATTTCAGAAAATAGCTAAAACTTCAATAAATCATAGAAAATTAACCGTAACTCCAAATTAAATAATTTATATATGAAAAATTATCAGAAAAATTCAAGGAATCCATCTGTACCATTTTCATGCATGTTTGAACAATGTTTGTCCTCTGTTTTGGACAAAACAATTAAATGGCATTTGAATAATCACATATGGAGTTTGAATTTGAATCTTGTATTCAAACCAACTTCATTTAATCTGTTGCTAGTTGCATTAGCTCAAAACACATTCATATTGCCATGTCATGAGCATGCATCATATTGTGCATTGCATTGATTGTATTTCTTCTTGTGGCCGGTATCTGTTCCCTCCCGGTAGACGATGTTCCGACGTTGTGATCGTTGACACTGATGAAGACTCAATGTTATCTTCAGAAGTGCCAGGCAAGCAAAACCCCCTTGTTCATTCCGATACAATCCTACTCTCTCGCTCCTGCTCTCTTTTAATGCATTAGGACAACACCGATTCATCTGTTACTTGCTGCGGTAGCTGAACCCCTTTATCCTCTGCATGACCTGTCATTGCCACAGTAAATAGATGAAACCCACTAGCATGAGTAGGAGTTGTTTGAGCCCTGTTGTGCCTACTCATTCATGCTTGTTTGTCATGCCTGCTACTGCTTAGAGTTGTGTCAGGTCTGATTCATCCGGGATGAATCAGAGGTGTGTGAACATGTCCTACTGTGTGTGAGCTAAGTGTGTGAACACGATTTGGTAAAGGTAGCGGTGAGAGGCCATGTAGGAGTACATGGTGGGTTGTCTCATTGCAGCCGTCCTCAGGAACTGAGTTCTGTGTTTCTGATCCATGATTCAGCTACTACCACGCATTGGGCCCGAAACCAATGGACCCTCTCGGCTTCTTAATCACCCTTGTCCTCTGTCCAGGAGTTGCAAGTAGTTTCTGGTGTTTGTAGTATGCTGGAGGCCGTGCGCAGCGCTGATCGTAGGGGTGGGCTGTGATGCGGTAGGCACGTGGCACGGTGTACCGGGCGCCCGTTTGGTGTCTCGGGAACCCTGTTCACATCGTTTGGGGTTGTGAGCGAAACTCCGGCCGGATCTCCTCATGGATGGAACCCGAATAGGCGATAAACCTGGACTAGAGACTCGAGTGTTTAGGTAGGCCGTGGCCGACACCCACGTTGGGCTTCCGCTTGAAGGTTGCCGAGTACATGTCATGTAAACAACGATAAGTGGTGAGAGCGTGTATGAATAGCCGTGTCCACGGAAAAGGACTTCTGGGTTGCTTATATCAGTTCATAGACAAGTGAAAGTGGATACTCTAAAATGCACAAGATAAGCGTGAGTGCTATGGATGGCGTTCTCGTAGGGAGACGGGAGCGGTTCCATAGTGGTGTATTGGTTGGTGAATATGTGGACTCGTGTGCGCCACCTCAAAAGAGTTACATTGCAGTTGTAGTTCAGGATAGCCACCGAGTCAAAGATGGCTTGCTGCAGTTAAACCCCACCATCCCCTTTGTTGATAATGATGCATATGTAGTTAGTTATGATGTAAGTCTTGCTAGGTACATTTGTACTCACGTTTGCCTATTTTATGTTTTTGCAGAGAGACTTTGGTCTCGCTAGTAGTTCCACGTGGGCTTTGACGTTTAGCTTGTTACCTCAGCTATGATCTTGTGCCCTCGCCAGGATCTGGTAGATAGTCAGGCTTCTCAGCCTTTTTCATTTCTAGATGTCTGTACTCAGACATGTTAAGCTTCCGCATGTGCTTTGATTTGTATGCTCTGATTGTTGGGTCATGAGACCATGTTTGTAATATCTCGCTCCTCGGAGCCTAATGAATAAATACTTGAGTCGTAGAGTCATGTTGTGATGCCATGTTGTATTTGCACATATCGAGCATATTGTGTGTATGTTATTGAAATGCTTGGTATGTGTGGGATCTGGCTATATAGTTGTTTATCCTTAGTAGCCTCTCTTACCGGGAAATGTCTCCTAGTGTTTCCACTGAGCCATGGTAGCTTGCTACTGCTCCGGAACACTTAGGCTGGCCGGCATGTGTCCTTCTTCGTTCCTGTGTCTGTCCCCTCGGCGAAATGTCACACGATGAATACCGGAGTCCTGTTAGCCCGCTACAGCCCGGTTCACCGGAGTCCTGCTAGCCCAGTGCTACAGCCTGGATTCACTCGCTGATGACCGACACGTTCGATGCTGGGTCATGGATGCCTGTCCCTGTAAGTTTGTGCCACTTTGGGTTTACGACTAGCCATGTCAGCCCGGGCTCCTTATCATATGGATGCTAGCAACACTGTCATATACGTGTGCCAAAAGGCGCAAACGGTCCCGGGCAAAGGTAAGGCGACACCCGTGGGAATACCGTGCGTGAGGCCGCAAAGTGATATGAGGTGTTACATGCTAGATCAATGTGGCATTGAGTCGGGGTCCTGACAGATAATCAGATGATCGGAGAGGGCCTTCAGAGAATAGGGGCCTGAAAGGAAGAAAATGTTAAAGGTATACGGGTCCTGAAGCGGTTGAGCCACATTGTGGGTCGTGCCATGGCCGTGCTTCTGCCTATGCCCATGGTATCCTGAGTGCGTAATTATGTACGCGCGATGCAAATTTCGCCACTTGACTGGGACTAGGATGGAGGCCGAATTGCTAGGCGAGCTATAAACATGCCTGGCGATCCTCTTGCAGGGTACTCCGGACTCGCTTGAAGGTGTCCGGGGTCTTTTTCGCCGAATTGGCGGTTTGCCTCATAAGGCTGCTTTGCGGTTCTGCTGCGAGGGCCGCAGTGTGCTCCTCCGGGCGGAGCAAGAGTTCTATGTTTCCATTAACTGTTATAACCCCGCGAGGTCCTGGCATTTTGAGCTTGAGGTATGCATAATGCGGTAACGCATTGAATCTGGCAAATGCGGTTCGTCCGACGATATGGACGCAGGCAGTTCCGAGCCCGTGGTCGGGAACGAATCCAAGGATCCGGCAACACAGGTCTCATAGGAGGTGAAGTCAGAATTCGGCTCAGTCGCCGCTGAGTGTGCAGCCTCCATGGCGGGGTCCATCCACCCGTCCTCGGATGGCTCAATCTGCTGCAGATCAAGGGCCGGAGCTGCCACAGGTGTGATCTCCCAAACACTATCTGGCGGCAGAGCTAAGTCATGCTTGTCATGGCTGTGCGGCGCACCTGACACGAGCTCGAATCCGTCGAAGATCAAGTCTTCACGGATGTCGGCAGTATAGTTTAAGTTTCCAAACTTGACCTGACGGCCAGGGGCGTAGCTCTCGATCTGCTCCAGATGGCCGAGCGAGTTGGCCCGCAGTGCGAAGTCGCCGAATACGAAGATCTATCCGGGGAGAAAAACCTCACCCTGGATCGCATCGTTGCCGATGATCGAAGGAACCATCAAGCCTTATGGTGACGACACAGTGGAACTCTCAATGAAAGCACCAATGTCGGTGTCAAAACCGGCGGATCTCGGGTAGGGGGCCCGAACTATGTGTCTAAGGGGATGGTAACAGGAGGCGGGGGACACAATGTTTACCCAGGTTCAGGCCCTCTCGATGGAGGTAATACCCTACTTCCTGCTTGATTGATCTTGATGATATGAGTATTACAAGAGTTGATCTACCACGAGATCGTAGAGGCTGAACCCTAGAAGCTAGCCTATGATTATGATTGTTCTTGTCCTATGGACTAAACCCACCGGTTTATATAGACACCGGAGGGGGATAGGGTTACACAGAGTCGGTTACAAGGGAGGAGATCTACATATCTGAATTTCCAAGCTTGCTTCCACGGAAAGGAGAGTCCCACCCGGACACGGGATGAACTCTTCAATCTTGTATCTTCATAGTCCAACAGTCCAGCCAAAGTATATAGTCTGGCAGTCCGAGGACCCCCTAATCCAGGACTCCCTTAATGATGGGCTAGCAGATGTAGGGGATTGTAGGTGTACTGGCCTATCTATCGGTTAAGGGGACCTCTTCAGAAACACTGTGTCTCGGTCATCCGTTTCTCAAACACCCTGCAGTGCGAGAAATACAACGGAGGAGATCGAGTCTTGTGGGGAAAAGTGCGCAAACCTCTGCAGAGTGTACAAACTAATCATGATTAGCCGTGTCCCCGGTTATGGACATCTTGAATATCTGTACTTGAATTATTATGTTGATCTCATCATGTTACTTAATAAATTTGGTGGGTTGTTAACTTTTAATTGGGATTGAGATGGGGTTACCATTGTCAATGTTTTCAACACACTTGTAGTTAAATAAAATATATTCCTTTGTTGTAGGGAAAAACTAGCATTATGCAAATGATAACCATAGAGCCTCCACCAGCCATATATGCATGTAGTTATAGCTGTTATTTGTTCATTGCTCTATAGTGTTGTCTTGCACACATATTCCATGTGCTCACCTACACAGGCTGCAATGTATTATGTTGCAGAGTTTTTAGACAAAGAGTAAGGCACGCTAGGTCGTTGTCATGCACTCAATTTTGCCGTGGAGTTGGATGGACTCTACTACCTTCGAAGCTTCCACTATTATTTTATTTAGATGGCCTTCAGCCATATTATTGTAATAAGTTCTCTTTTGAGACATTCGATGTAATAAGTGTGTGATTGAACTCTGTTATATATCCTCGAGTACTATGTGTGTCAGTAATACCGATCCAGAGGTGACACTTAAACACAAAGACTTGACTGCCTGAGGTCGGGTCGCTACACAATGATAAAGAACCAGACAATGATGTTGAGATAGAACCACCTGTTGATCTTGATAACCCACAACCTAAAAATAAATGATATGGTAAAAGAGACTTTGTTGTTAGAAAACACAATAAAGAAAGAGAACCGTGGGTCCAAAAACCTATGCCTTTTCCACCCAACTCAACTAAAAAAATGATGATGAAGAATTTGAATGCTTTGATGAAATGCTGAGGCCAGTCTTTTTGCGTACTCGCTTGACTGATATCTTGAAAATGCCTCCTTATGAAAAGTATATGAAAGACATCATCACAAATAAGAAAAAATACCTGAAGCTGAAATCTCCACTATGCTTGCTAATTACATTTTTAAAGATGGAGTACCTAAAAAACTTGGAGATCCGGGAATACCAACCATACCTTGCTCTATCAAATAGAATTATGTGAAAACTACTTTGTGTGATTTAGAAGATGGTGTTACTGTTATGCCTTTCTCTATATATAAAAGACTTGACTTGGATAAACTCACACCTACTGAAATATCTTTGCAAATGGCTGACAAATCAACTGCCATACCTATTGGTATCTGTGAGGATGTGCCCATTGTTGTTGCTAATGTTACTATTTTGACTGACTTTGTTATACTTGAGATGCCCGAGGATGAAAACATATCGATTATCCTAGGTAGACCATTTTTGAATACTGCAGGGGCTGTTATTGATTGCAATAAAGGCAATGCCACTTTTCATATTAATGGCAATGAGCATATGGTGCACTTTCCGAAGAAACAATTCCAAGTGAATGGTATTAATGTTATTGAAAAATCTCTGACAATCACTATTGGAAGTTATCAAATACCTCTACCTACTGTCAAAGAGAAATATGAAATACTTATTGTTGGGGAAATGCATATCCCCATTGAGGTAACTTAGTGATTTACGAAAGTTCTTCGGTTTCATGCTAATCGGAAGTGGTTGTTAATAAGACCTGATCAACCTTATTAATGGATCATTTTTGAATCATATGAAGTTGATGAATTTAGTAAGAACTACTTTTTGTCCCTACTTTTTATTTTCTATTTTATTAGTTAAATAAAATAAAGTGCCATGTTTTATCTGTTTTCTGAATTTCCTGTGCAATAAAAAAATGACCCAAAAATAGAAGTTCTTAGAATGCCCTGAAAATTTTATATGATTTTTCCTGAATATTTAAGAAATTTTGGTGAAAATAATACCAGATGGAGGTGCACTAGGTGGGCACAACCCACCTGGGCGCGCCAGCACCCCTAGGCGCACCCTAGTGGCTTGTGGTCCCCATGTGCCCCCTCGCTTATCTCTTCATACCACAGCATCACTTTCCTTCAGAAAAAATCTCCATTCCTCTCTCTCTCCTGTGTTCTTGAGCTCAAACCCACGGATTTCGATCTCTTTGCTCGAAGCTCCGTTTCCGAAACTGTTTTGAGAGATTGTTGCTAGGTATGTGGCTCCAGCGTTTGTCCAATTAGTTTTTGCTTTATTGGTTTATATTTTGAATAATTAGCTACTCTCGGTGCTACTGTAGTTGTGCTTGCAGTTTAAATTCTTAGTGTTCTAAGTAGTTTGAATCTTGCTATGGCTTCTATGTATCCCTATGAGTAGTTTCTATCAATCTTACAAAGTTTTGTTGATGTTTTGTCACCCCATTTTTTTGTATTTTCAAAATATTGTACGCGGACATGAATATCTTCAGGAAGTTTGGCTCTAAGAAAAAATCCAAGGGTGTTATTGGGGAGTCTTCTGACAGTGATCTCCACCCTCAGAGGTTGGTAGAGGTACGGCCGTGCGAATGGCCACACACCCCGTTCCTGTAAGAGGCTGAAATACTCCATGAGTTCAGGCAATATGTTGCAAATGCCGGTCTCACCGACTTCGTTGCTGATGAGTGTGTCCAGCACCAAATCCTCACAAATATCTATGTTCAGAGTTTTACTTTCCTGCCTAGAAATAATCCTCCTGAAGTGAGTTTTGATTTATATGCTGAAAACCATCAGATACCACTTACTAAATTTTGTGATATATGCTTGGTCCCCTCTGATGGCAGCTTAGCCGAGCCTAGGCCGGCTGGGTTTGAGGACTTTTATCGCACTTTGACAGTGGGAGATGAGAGAGGGGTGTCAGCCACCACTGTTGCTAACATACACTTTCCCGCCATACATTATTTTGCTTTATTTGTTGCTAAGTGCTTGCTTGCTAGAAATAAAGTGGGTGCGCTCAGCGCACCAGACTTTGTTGTTTTACGCCGAGCAGTAGAGGGCAACAACACTCATAGTTTGGGAGCTATTGTGGCTCGTCGCCTCCATCTTAATAAATCACAGGGTGAAATACATGGTGGGACTTTTGCTACTCATTTGGCGGCTCACTTCGAGGTTGAGATACGCCATCATGATTACCCTCTGACCAAGGTTTACCTACATCGGGCAGCCATGGAACACCATCATTTTATTGCATGAGATTATCCTGATATCCGCGTTCCTTATAACTTGGTGTTTAGCATTAAAACTCATGATATTATTCCACTGCCTGCACCTGATTTGTTTGATTCTAGTGCCAGGGGGATATAGGATCATGCCTGCGGACATCATCGCCTAACGGAACACTCAGGCTGCCGCGGAAGAGGCACAGAAGGAGCCTCCACAGTGGGATGAGGGGATGCCCGCTCCTCAGCACCCCTACAACCCTCCAATCTACTGATCGACTGCCAAGTTAGGACAAAAGCCTAAGCTTGGGGGAGTATGTGTTTCCACCGACTTTACATTCATGTCTATTTATTCCATTTGTCGGTGCTCAAACATTTTCATTGTATCTTCCATGCTTAGATTTATTTTCTTGCTTTCTTCCTGTGTGTTTGATAAACTTTAGAAAAACAAAAATCATAGTTGTAGTTAATTTACTTTCTATGCATGCTTAGTAGTAATATTAAATAGAAAACCCAAAAAAAATTCCTTGTTCTTCTTCTGTTTGTTGGGAGCTTAACCGTGTAAATAATTTTTATTGGTTTTGATTTTCCCTTATTTGCTTGTTGAAGAAAACCAAAAAGTACAAAAATATTTTAGTGTGTTTCTCTGAATTTGTTTTCTTTTTATTCGAGTTGTACCGAGGAGAAGACCATGATGAAAATGTTGAGTGGCTCTCATATGAATAATTGTTGAACTAATAAAGAGCACATTTTACCTTGTCTTCTCCTATTGAATAAAATATTTGCAGATTCCAGCTTAATCAACGGCACTCTTGCACTATTATTATTTTCATATCATTCGGTCGTGCAAGTGAAAGGCAATAATGACGACATTCGATGAACTAGTTGTGGCGGAGAGAAACTGGTATGAACTCGACTTATTCTTTTTGTATAAATATGTTTAACCTAGTATCCATGATTCAGCCCAATATGATTAAACATGTTTGCAATGACAATTAGAGATTATAGTTTCTCATGCCATTCATAAGTAGCTGGGAGTTCATAATGATTTATCTTAGATATCAACATAGCTTTAAAATGATTGTGATGTAGTATGATGATATGGTATCCTCCTCTGAATGTTCTAGTGGCTTGACTTGGTACATGTTCATGCATGTAGTTGAATCGAAACCAACATAGCCTCTATGATATTTATGTTCATGGTGTTCATATCCTAGTCATGCTAGTGTCCAATGTTACTTATGCATAATGCATGGTTATGATTGTTGTTGCCCTCTAGCTGGCCGCTTCTCAATGAAATTCCTAGCCTTCGCCTGTACTAAGTGGGAATTCTGCTTGTACATCAAAAACTTTGAACCCAAAGTTATTCTAGATGAGTCAACCATACCTACCTATATACGGTATTACCCTGCCGTCCTAAGTAAATTTGCATGTGCCACCTCTAAAAACTTCTAAAAATATCCATTTTGTGTGGCTGGATTGTTCATGGAACAACAGGAGGTGGTCGGTATCCTCCATGCTAAGCGGGTTATTCTCAGGTTGAGTGTTTATTCACTCGCCATCGCACGAGAAAAGGGCGGTAATAGGGATGCCTAGTCCCAAATTGAAAAATACAAAAAGAGTTAATCGCTCAAATAATCAAACAAAAACTCCCAATGGAGTCAAAACCTTTACTTTTATCGCTTGGGAACCGCCACTAGCCTATTTAGCATGGGAGATATTGATAACTAATAGTCTTGAAGTAAATGAGAAGGGTGCATGCCTCAAAATATCATTTACCTATGTTTTAAAAATTGAGCTCTGGCACCTCTACAAATCACTGCTTCCCTCTGCGAAGGGACTATCTATTTACTTTTATGTTGTGTCATCACCTTCTAAAAACAAGCACCAGAAACTGAGAAGAGCACAGTTGTCATGATTTATGCATTGTGTGTAGCTAATGTTGGGTGCGTCATGACTGGATCTTTACTACCATGAATTACAATGTTTAGTTGCTGCTTGAACTATGGAGGTGCTCTTCTTTTATGTTTTGTGGTCTCAGAAAGGGCTAGCGAGATACCACTATTGTCATATTATATCATGGTTGTTTTGACAATGTGTTGTCGTTTGAGATATCTTATTATTTCCCGCTAGCTGATTATGTCATTGATATGAATCATTATAATATTTAAGAGTTATTGTCGACATGGTTAGTTATAATGTTGTTTGAACACCTAGGTGATGTTTAAGCTTATTTATGCAAACAAGAGCAAGAGAGTTCGTAAAAGTTTTTGTTTTTCAATTTCAGTTTATCAACTGAATTGCTTCAGGACAAGCAAAGGTTTAAGCTTGGGGGAGTAGATACGTCTCCAATGTATCTACTTTTCCTAACTCTTTTCCTCTCTAATTGGACTCTAATTTGCATGATTTGAATGAAACTAACCCGGACTGATGCTGTTTTCAGCAGAACTACCATGGTGTTGTTTTTGTGCAGAAATAATAGTTCTCGGAATGGAACGAAACTTTGCGAGGATTTTTTTTATCAATAATAAGAATTTCTGGAGCCAAGACGTGCTGGATAGGGGCACTTGGGTGGGCACAACCCACCAGGGCGCGCACCCCTCTCCTGGTGCGCCCAGGTGGGTTGTCCCCACCTGGTGGCCCCGCTGACCCTGAAACCAATATTATAAATTCCTATTTTCAGAGAAAAAATCAGGGAGAAAGAATTAGCACAATCCACGAGACGGAGCAGCCGCCAAGCCCTATTCTTCCTCGAGAGGGCAGATCTGGAGTCTGTTTGGGGCTCCGGAGAGGGGGGATCTTCGTTCTTCGTCATCACCAACCCTTCTCCATCGCCAATTCCATGATGCTCCCCACCAGGAGTGAATAATTCCTTCATAGGCTCTCTGGTCGGTGAGGAGTTGGATGAGATTCATCATGTAATCGAGTTAGTTTTGTTAGGGTTGGATCCCTAGTATCCACTATGTTCTAAGATTGATGTTGCTATGACTTTGCCATGCTTAATTCTTGTCACTTTGGGCTCGGGTGCCATGATTTCAGATCTGAACCATTTACGTTATCATCATTATATCCATGTTGTAGATCTGAACTTGCAAGCTATATTCACCTACTACGTCTTATGATCCGGTAACCCCGGAGTGACAATAACCGGGACTTCTTCTGGTGATTACTGTAGTTTGAGAAGTTCATGTATTCACTATGTGTTAATGCTTTGGTCCAGTTCTCTATCAAAAGGAGGCCTTAATATCCCTTAGTTTCCAATATGGAGCCCACTGCCATGGGAGGGTAGGACAAAATATGTCATGCAAGTTCTTTTAATAAAGCACGTATGACTATTTACGAAATACATGCCTACATTATAACGATGAAATGGAGCTAGTGCCGAATAGCCCTAGGTTATAACTGTCACATGATTAATATCATCCAACATGTCACCAATCAAATGCCTACGAATTTATCTTATATTGTTTCTGCTAAGTTACTACTGCTATCATCACTGTTACGCTTGCTACAAAATTACTGCTATCACTATTATTGTTACTGTTGTTGTTGTCACTACTACCAAAATTATCAAACTACTTTGCTACTGATCACGCTGTTGCAGATAATTAATCTCCAGGTGTGGTTGAATTGACAACTTAGCAGCTAATACCTTCAAGTATTCTTTAGCTCCCCTTGTGTCGAATCTATAAATTTGGGTTGAATACTTTACCCTCAAAAACTGTTGCGATCCCCTATACTTGGGGGTTATTAATGTCTACTACACAACTTTATTCTTGTAGACATGTGTTGGGCCTGCAAGCGCATAGTTTTGTAGGACGGTAGAAATTCTCTGTCAAGTGGATGACGTAAGTTTTATCAATCCATGGGAGGCGTAGGATGAAGATGGCCTCTCTCAAACAACCCTGCAATCAAATACAAAAAATCTCTTGTGTCCCCAACACACCCAATACAATGACAAATTGTATAGGTGCACTAGTTCGGCAAAGAGATGGTGGTAAAAGTATAATATGGATGGTAGAAATATATTTTTATAATCTGAATAAATAAATAAAACAAGGTAGCAAATAGTAAACAGGCACAAAAACGGTATTGCAATGCTTAAAATGAGGCCCAGGGTCCATACTTTCGTTAGTGCAATCTCTCAACAGTGCTAATATAATTGGATCATATAACCGTCCCTCAACGTGCAATGAAGAATCACTCCAAAGTTCCTTTCTAGCGGAGAACATAAGACGGAATTTTTTGTAGGGTACGAAACCACATCAAAGCTATTGTTTTCGATCAATCTATTCAAGAGTTCATACTAAAATAAGACAAAGCTATTCTTTCCATTCGATCTATCCTAGAGTTCATACTAAAATAACACCAAAGCAAATTCAGATTCATAATTTTCAAGCCAACACAAAGAACATCAAAGACTGCCCCTAGATTTCTACTAGAGAAACAAAGACAAGAACGTGCATCAACACCTATGCATAGATTACCCCAATGTCACCTCGAGAATCCGTGAGTTGAGTGCCAAAACATATATCAAGTGAATCAATATGATACCCCATTGTCACCACGAGTATTCAATTGCAAGACATATATCAAGTGTTCTCAAATCCATAAAAGTATTTGATCCAATAACAATGAAATCTCAAAGGGAAAAACTCAATTCATCACAACAAGATAGAGAAGGGAAAACACCATATGATGCGACTATATTAACAAAGCCTGTGATACATCATGATCGTGACATCTCAAGAACACAGACCCTCAGCCCCGAGGGTGGACTACTCCCTCCTCATCGTGGTGGCCGCCAGGATGATGAGGATGACCATCGGAGATGATTCCCCCTCCTGCAGTGTGTCGGAAAGGGTCTAGATTGGTTTATGGTGGCCACAGAGCCTTACGGCAGCGAAACTTCTGATATAGGTTAACCCCGAGGGGTTCGGAATATTTATAAATTTATAGGGTAAAGAGGGGATGCGAGAGGCTATCGAGGTGGGCAAAACCCACCTGGGCGGGCCTAGGCCCCAAGGTGTGCCCTGTTGGGTTGTGCCCCCTCGGGGACCCCCCCCCCAAGTGCTGCTCTGGCCCATCCTGGGTTTTCTGGTCCATCAAAATTCTCCAAAAAGTTTCGCGGTGTTTGGACTCCGTTTGATATTGATTTTCGATGATGTAAAAAACAACCAAAAATAGCAACTGCCACTGGGTCACTAGGTTAGTCCCGAAAAATAATATAAAGTTACTATAAAATGATTATTAAACATCCAAGAATGATAATAAAATGGCATGAATACTTCATAAATTGTAGATACGTTGGAGATGTACCAGCATCCCCAAGCTTAATTCCTACTCGTCCTCGAGTTGGTAAATGATAAAAGAAATAATTTATGAAGTGTGAATGCTAGCAAAGTGCATAAGTTTGATCAATGATAATTTCAATCACTTTTCCTAGCATCATAGCAACAATTCATTCTTATGAAACTTCTCATGTTAAAGTAGCAACCAATTCACATGTTATGGTTCAAACAATGATCTCTCTTGAAACTCAACAACCTATTTTCTCAGTAACTAAGCAAATGCAATTCAACTTATTCAACAAAATTTAAGTAAGAGCTCCACATACTCAACCATCTTATAGTCTTCTATGATTGCTAACACTCACCGCATACACATGAGCAAAACGTTTCAACTAGACACATAGAAAGATAGGGGCTTATTGTTTTGCCTCCCAACGTATTCACCTCAAGGGTGGTTCAACAATATTAACTCATGCTACGCATATCCAATTGGATATATGTTCCTAGATCTTTCCTCACCACATGATGCTTGCCAAAAGAGAAAAATATAAAGGAATAGAGAGAAAGACTTTGAATCTTTGCATAAAAGTAAATACTGAAAAGTAAAAGATAGGCCCTTCGCAGAGGGAAGCAGAGGTTGACATGCGCTTATTTGTTTGTATGCTCAACCCCTTAGTGCAAAAGAACGTCACATTATATTGCCCTTATGATAGTAACCTTTATTATGTAGTCTATCGCTTTTATTCTTTGCCATTACAAGTTCGTACAACACTCAATTTTCTCTTATATTAAATGATCTAACACTTTTAGAAGCAATCTTTATTGCCTTATTGCACCGATGAAAACTTACTTGAACGATCTTGCTCAATCCTTAGGTAGGTATGGTGGACTCTTGAAAATAAGATTTGGGTTTAAGGGTTTTTTGATGCACAAGTAGTATCTCTAATTGGTGCCGAATTTTTGGCTAGCAAAGATGGGAGGCAAGCACAACATGTTGAAGGATCTATGACAATATAACTTCTATGTGACTATGAACAAACATAAACCATTACATTATCTTCCGTGTCCAACGCCAACAATTTTGGCATATAATATTTTGATGGGGGCTCACAATGACAAAAGATTTCCATGATAGTGTATTGGCATGTGAAAGTTCTCTTCCTTATACTAATTATTCATGAATTGCTTGTATGACCAACATTGTGATTGTCAACCTCAAAAGATTTCACTTTCGAAACCCAATGTGAAGCTACCACTAGGCATGATATGATTTCAACTTCGTGATATTCAATTCATTCAACAATTTACTCACAGGATATAAGTGAATCACAAGAGTAAATGACAAGCTACTCCAAAAAGATATAAATGAAGATCATGAGCATAATATTTCTTTCTCTCGAATTAATTTAAGTGAAGCAAGAGATAATTTCTTCAAAAATACTAAAGCACCCCATGCTCAAAACTATGTAAGTGAAGCACTAGAGCAATTCCATAGAAAAGAGCTTCATTGATGGGATGTGAATGCCGCTTACCTAGCCTCCCTGGCAGCTATTTGAGCACTCTATTTTATTTACAAACTTTCAGATATAAGTATTTTATTAAAACAGCAAGCAAAAACAAAATAAAATGACATTCTAAGAATAGCACACATCATGTGAAGAAGCAAAAACTTAGGCTCAACCGATACTAATCGATAATTGTTGAAGAAGAAAGGTGGGATGCCTATCAGGGCATCCCCAAGCTTAGATGCTTGAGACTTCTTAAAATATTATCTGATGACCCACAAGTATAAGGGATCAATTGTAGCTCTTTTAGATAAGTAAGAGTGTCGAACCCAACGAGGAGCAGAAGGAAATGACAAGTAATTTTCAGTAAGGTAGTGTCTGCAAGTGCTGAAATTGGAAGTAGCGATTAGTTTGATAGCAAGATAGTTTGTAACAAGCAAGTAATGATAATAGTAACAAGTATGCAGAAAGGTAGCCCAGTCCTTTTTAGGCAAAGGACAAGCCAAAACGTTCTCTTATGATAAGCAAAGCGTTCTTGAGGGTACACGGGAATTTCATCTAGTCACTTTCGTCATGTTGGTTTGATTTGTGTTCGCTACTTTGGTAATTTGATATGTGGGTGGACCGGTGCTTAGGTGTTGTTATTACTTGAACAAACATCCTACTTATGATTAAGCCTCCCACAAGCATCCACAACTACGAGAAAAGTATTAAGGGTAAATCCTAACCATTGCATTAAATTCTAGGATCCAATCGGTCCCTTATGGAATAGTGCATAAACTGGTGTCGGTATACAAAAGTAGGGGTCCTTTTTGTACCCCTTTACTTGTGCGTGGGAAGTCGCAGCCACATGCCTGCGGCTACGCTTGGTGGGACAGAAGACAAACAGCCTGCGAGGCCTAGATAGGAACCAAGAAACAAGACAACAACAAGGCTCCTTGCCGAGGATGCCCACGAGGCCACGACAAGGCTCCTGCCAAAGACACCCACGAGGCCCCGAAAAGACTCTTCCCGAGGACGCCCAGAAGGCCATGGCAAGACCCTTGTCGGGAAGATTAGCAAGACCGCGGCAAGGCCTTGCTGCCCCGTCGCCACCCCAGCTCAGCGGCCGACCCACCAACTAAACAGGTACCCACGTGGCAGTACGTGGCTCCTAAGCCAACTAGTCTAGCACCTACTTAGTGGCATGCAGATCTTTGTGAAGACCCTGCCACCACGCCAGCTCAGCAGCCTGCCATCCTACATGGCGATGCATGCCTCGTTGTCCTAGACGCATGTCAGAGCAAGGCGAAGCGGCGACGGATGGGATGGGTTTCATTGCTGTCCTTGATAAAGCAAGAGGACAACTAAGTAGCGCATTTAATGTGTTTTCTCCCGTAATGTCAGGCGATAAACTCGACTACTGTCCCATAATGTGAGGGCGCAGGCTGTGAAAATCTGGTTTGGAAGTTAGCGCATTGACTTCATCATCACCATGGCCCCCAAGAAAAAGGGGATCACAACGATCGGGTCATCCCGAGCCAGCGCGAGCAGGCGACCATGTGGCCACGGATGGTGCCGAAGACGTGGCCCGCGAGCATCCATGACATTCTGGCAATCGGAGCCAAACATGCAGCGTCGTTCAGATCCGAGACGACGAGCCACGCACCGCTGGGCCCGGGGGCGGGGCCATGCTGCCCACGGGCGGCGCGGCAACCTCTACGGTGCCCTAGCTGGCACCTACACCGTGGCCTTTCCAGGCCGCGCGCGATGAGCAACACCCCGACGCCAGAGCTCCCGAGAACCGCCACGGGAAGAGCCCTGTGCACCACTCTCAGGACGCACCAGGCCGGCGTACGCGCCCGGATGAATATTGCATGGATCAAATGTCAACAGGTTATCATGCTTTGCTAGTCCACTACAATAGAGATCATTTCCGACAGGATGCTGGTTCCATCAATGTGAGTTTCGAGGATGTACATCTCTTCTTCAACTTCAACGTGCTCGATGCCACTCTTGTTAGATGCCTGATTTTGTAAGTACTTAACAACCAAAGCTGTAAATGATAAACAGCTAAGTGCATTTTATTCCTCTCAGGGGATTAAAGGCGCAGAGAAGAATAAGGGAGCGTGTGTATTTCATAGATCCTACATTAGCAAATGGCACAACATTAGATCGTAAGGACTAGGCCGTTAACACGGTCCTCTGTATCTTCGAAAACATGTCCCATGCAGAATCATTTCTCTGGCCATATCATGAACGGTAAGTCAAGTAAACAACCACACATACACTGATTGTATTTTAGATTTTGACATCATTCGTAAGTTCATGGCTTTCTTAATATGTAGCAATCACTTGATACTGGTATTCATTGTTCCAAACAGGAACACAGTTTACTACATCGATTCTCTCAGAGAGTCAACAAACGCTCATGATCAGACGCGTGTTCAACAATTGTTGGATAGGTATTGAATTATATGATGTTGAAATTAATTTTCATTCATATCGGGTTAAATAATTGATGTTGTCAAAATTCATCATCATTTGTAGTGTGCTCGCTGTCATATCCTAGCTAGTCCATGCATTAGAGTGTTGCATCATGTTTACTTTTCCAGAAACATGAAATGGGGATGACAGAACCCCCAGCACCCCCCTGAAAACAACTAGGGTTTACTAAAATCATTTTCAATGAACCTGAAATGCCCTTCTAAAAAGTCCACCCTTTTTGTCTTGGGTTAGAACCTCTGACAAAATGGTTCACAATTTTCTAGGTCATCACAAGACCATTGAATTAAATCATATGTAACTTGCATTTGGGCATTTAAATGCTAGTAAATATTTTAAATGTCCAAATAATCCTAAAATGTTCCATGTTGGATATGTTCCATACAGTGAGCATGTGCAGTTTGGTGAATTTTAGAAATGCCTAGGTATTTTTAGAAATGCCACAAACTTGCAGAAATAAAGAAAAAAGAAAAGAAAAGAAAAACTTACTTAGCTGGCCGCAACCCACCACCTAGCCCACCTGGCGGCCCAGCACTGTGCTGGTCCGTGCCAGCCAGCTGCTTCTTCCCTGCCAGGCAGGCAGGGAGGTGACGCCGGCCTGCGCGAGCTCGCCACGGCGCCACCTGCTTGCCGCCCGCGCCTGTGGGCACATGGGCAAGCCCCACGTCGTTACCCCGACCACCTGGACACATCCATTCTCCCCCTACCTCTCTCTCTCGCCCTCTCCTCGCCATGGACGACGATGCCGCGCCCGCGCCGCCTTAGTTCTCGCATCCACCGTCGTCCCCTCGCCGCGCCACCGTGTCCAGAAGCTCTGCCGCCCTCTTCTCCTTCGAGCAGGCCGAGCCCCGAGTGCTCGCTTGCCCCGAAGCCGCTACAATGACCTCGCCCGACTCTGCCACCGTCGGAGATCCCTTTTGCCGTCCCCGCCGCACTAGCTCGTCCCCGACCATGTTGTCTGCTCCTATGTGATCGCCGTGAGCTCAGCCACCTATCCATCCTTCCCGTTCTCCTTCTCGAGCACCATAGAGACCGCACGAAGCTTCATCGCAACGCGCTGCCGCTGAGCTCGTCGCTGACGATGCTGCGGCCACCCAACGGCCACACCACCTTGTCCACTACACCCACCGCATCGCCAGGAACCCGTAGCACCACCGCACGCCCCTTGCCGTGCCCCCTAGCAACGAGCCCGAGCGCACCCGAGGTCCGGCCACCGCCACGCTCGTCACCAGCATCGTTTCCGGCGACCCCGAGCCCAACCACCACCACCACTCGACGCGGCTCACTCCCCGCATCACGTAGATGTGCTCCGTCGTCGTTTTGGTCGCCGGAGCACGAAAACCGCATCGCCCCGCCGCATCTGGCCTCGCCAGCGGATAAACGCCGGTGAGTTTGACCCCACTGACCAAGTTTGACCTCGGGTGGGTCCAGTTTGACCCCCTAGGTCTATGACAAGTGGGGCCCGCCCTGCTAATTAAACCAGGTTTAGCGCTAACTAAATTTAGTTAGTTTAACTAAATACTGACAGATGGGACCCACAGGTCAGTTTGACCTGGACCGGCTCCGTTGACCGCTGACATCACCTTGACGCACTGCTGCCGCAATAAGTATTTTCTAGATTTATTTTTATACATGAAATTCCAGAAAATACTTCAAACTTCAAAAAATCATAGAAATTAATCTGTAACTCCAAACGCAAAGATTTATATATGAAAAATAATCAGAAAAATCCAATCTTTCCATCTGTAATGGTTTCATGCATGTTAGAGCACTTTAACCTTGCTATTTAAGTGAAACAAGCTAATACACTTATATGACTTAATATCATGAGTTTTCATTTGAATCTTTGAATCAAATGGACTCAAACCAACCTGTTTACAATGCATTAGCCAAGACACACCATATTGCCATGTCATAGCATGCATCATATTGTTGCATGTTGCCATGTGATGATTGTGTTCTGTGGTGTCTTTCGTGGTAGGTTCTGCCTCCAAGGATACCGTCGAATATCCGACTGAAGGGCAGTACCCTACTACTACTCCATCAGGCAAGCAGCCCCATTGATCATATCGATACAATCCCATGTTCTCGCTCCTGCTCTCATTTACTGCATCTAAGACAACAACGTTTCAAACTGCTGTGTGCTGTGGTAGTTGAACCCTTTTCCTCTGCATGACCTGTCATTGCCACAGTAACTAGATGAAACCCACTAGCATGTGTAGGAGTTGATTGAGCCATGTCTGTGTTTCCTACTATGCTATGCCTGCTATGCTTAGACTTGTGTCAGGTCTGGTTCATCTGGGCGATGGGCTAGAGTGAAATGATTATGTCGGTAATGTGAGGGATGTGTTGAACATGATTTAGTAAAGGTATCAATGAGAGGCCATGTAGGAGTACATGGTGGGTTCTTTCATTGGAACCGTCCTTAAGCACCGAGATCTGTATGTGTGATTTAAGAATCAGTTACTACCATGCATTGGGATCCTTAATTAACCCTCTCAACTTCTTAACCACCCTAGTCCTTTGTCCAGGAGGTGCAATTAGTTTCTGGTGTTTATAGGTTATGTGTTGGCGGCCGTGCATAGCACTAACCCTAGGGGTGGTCTACGATGCGATAGATACACCATGGCACGGTGTACCGAGTCACCTGTTTCGTGTCTCGGGAACCCTGGGCACATCGTTCGGGGCCGTATGTGGAAACCTCGGCTGGACTCCCTGCGGATGGAACCAGGATAGGCGATAGACCTGGACTAGATACTTGAGTGTTTAGGTAGGCCGTGGCCGACACCCTCGTTGGGCTTCCGCTTGAAGGTTGCCGAGTACATGTCATGTAAACAACGATAAGTGGTGAGAGCGTGTATGAAGAAGTACACCCCTACAGGGTTAACATCATCTATACGAATAGCCGCGTCCGCGGTAAAGGACTACTTGGTGGCCTATACAGGTCATTGACAAGTTAATGGTTACTACTAAAAGACTCAAGATCAGTGTGAGTACCGCAGATGGCCCTCTCCTAGGATGACGAGGGAGGATCCACGGTGGAGTATTGTGATGGTGATTAGTGGACTTGTGTGCGAAAACTATTTTACAAGTGGTGTCTCGTAGGATAGCTTAGCCAAGAGCCAAAGCTGGCTTGCTGCAATAAATCCACTACCTTCTTGAGAATGTGCATGTATAGTAGGATCTGTTGTAAGACTTGCTGAGTACCTTTGTACTCATGTTGCTTTAACTACAGTTTTCAAACGACAACACCCCCCCTCCGACGGGTTTTATGTGGATCTCGACATCGATGAGTGACTTGCCACCCAGGTGGTGATTCCGAGCCATGGAGGGCCCTATGTAGATAGACATGCTTCATTAAGCCTTCTTTCTTTCTAGTGTCTGTACGTAGACTAGTTTGCTTCCGCATGTGCTTGTATGTTTGTATGACTTGAGTGTCGGGTCATGTGACCCCTACCTGTATGAACATGTTATGTATGGCTCTCCGGAGCCATTAAATAAAGTACTTTGAGTTGTAGAGTTTTGTTGTGATGCCATGTTGTATTTACACATATCGAGCATATTGTGTGAATGATTGAAATGCTTAGTATGTGTGGGATCCGACAATCTAGTTGTTTATCCTTGGCAGCCTCTCTTATGGGGAAATGTAGTCTAGTGCTTCCATGAGCCATAGTAGTCCGCAACAGCCCGGTTCACCGTAGTGCTGCTAGCCCAGCACTACTACTCCGGAACACATTGTCAGCGTTCTGGGAATGGGGGACCCCAGACTTGCCTGCCTGCGGCCTGCGGCGTGGCTCAAGTGGGGCCCCAGCGCGGCCCATCTTCATCAACTCAAGCTCAAGACCCTCGCGAGGGGCCAAGCCTCACAGGGCGGACGACAGAAAGCTTCCTCAGAGGCAGCCTCATCAGGCAGGCTCGCGAGGAGGCGGAGAGATCAAGGCAGGGGTACCTCGCGAGGAGCCCGTGACGTAAGCCATGATGATCGAGACCAGGCGGGCGACAGGCGGGCGCCGGTCTGCGCAGTGTCCTTGTTTCCCCTTTGGTGCAAAGGGGGAAAGCACAGGCCAAGGCATTGGGCAAAAGTTGCCATTCTGGTGCAACGAGACCAAGACCAGCAGAGCGGCAGGACGGAGGTCACCGTGGAGCCCAAGACGGCGTCATCACCAGTACTTTTGGCAGCCGAAGACCACCTTTGGTCAGGGTAACCTCTACTAGATGTTCCCCTTCAAAATGGCCAATTGTTGGCGCCCTTCCCGCTCATTATTTGGGAAGAGGCCCAGGGCCCCTATAAATAGAGTTAGCCATCACAAGCAGAGGGGGATGGATTCATCGAAGGAGGGATAGAGAGAGGGATCCATCGATCGAGATAGAGTAGGGACATCAGCTAGAGATCTAGTAGAGCCCTAGCAGAGAGAGAGAGGCGAGTGAACTCACCCAAGCAGTTCATCGTACCAGCTCAAGAACACCTCTCGTGAGGCTATTCTTCCCTTGTACTGTTCATCATCAGCCCCTGAGGCAATCCACCACACCACACACCGGAGTACGGTATTACACCACAAAGGTGGCCCGAACCAGTATAAACCTCATGTCCCTTGTGTTGTTCATTGTTTCCAGCTTAGATCACGCGAGGAGATCAGACGTAGATCGGTAGGGGAGAAATCTCCGCACGCACCCCAGTGTTCGAACCTCAAGGGTCTGCCGGAACCCGAAATCCTACACACTTGACTGGCCGGCACGTGTTTCACTTCGTTCATGTGTCTGTCCCTTCGGGGAAATGTCACGCGCCCCTCCCCGAGCGGAGCGAAGGTATGGAAACCCGTTTGAAGGTCAAGGGGGACTCCTGAGCATCGCGACTCAAGATCCTAACTTGCCCCATAGCCCCTCACTCCTTAGTCCCGTCCTGGTTTCCAGTCGGGGCTAACGCTGGGTGAGGTATCCGCGGGGCCGGGCCCTGCCCACGCAGAACGACCGATCCACTCCTTATTCCCCCCTTTCCTACTTGTTGCTTGCACGTCAAGGGGGACTCCTAAGAATCGCGACTTAGGATCCTAACTTGCCACATAGCCCCTCACTCCTTAGTCCCGTCCTGGTTTCCGGTCGGGGCTAACGCTGGGTGAGGTATGCACGGGGCCAGGCCCTGCCGACGTAGAGCGCGAGCAAGTAGGAGAGAAAAATGCAAATTTCAGGAAATTCAAAGCAAATATTACAAGTCACAGATTGTTTCACGACGCCAAACACAAGTTTAAACGCCTCCGCGAGGCATGGTGCATGTTGCAGGAATAAAAGCAGGACAGAAGCCGCGAAGGGATCACTCTCCAGTGGCGCCGCCTCTTGGGGCCACGGACCTCGCGGCACCGCGCCCGGGCAAGATGCTGAAGGTGCGGAACCTCCCCAGCAAAGCTTCGGCTTAGCTTTTCACGGCCTCAGCGGCAGCAGCGGCAAGGTCACCGCTCATGGGCTCCAGCAGGGTGTCGAGGTCGACGTTGGGGTCGCGCAGGTAGACGTGGCTGAGGACACACGTCAGTGCCGCCGAAGACAGGGCACGCGCCTCGGCCTCGGTCGTGGGGCCAAGGCCGTCTACAACATCTTCAAGCGCACGGACCAGGAAGGGGAGCAGCTTGGTGGGGCCGTCCTCCGCGCCGGCCAACGGCTCCTCCAAGCCGCTCTCGTAAAGCATCTTCAGCGCGGCACGAGCCGTCTTCTCCATCTTCGTGAAGGCCACCCGATCCTCCGTAGGACCTTCGCCTCGGCGTCTAGCTCGGCCCTCTCCGCCTGCAGCGACCAACCCAGCGTCTCCAGTTCGCCGTGGCGGTCATCAAGCTTGGTGTCCCGGTCCTTGACGGTAGCCTCCCGAGCCTTCATCTCCTTCTCTTTCTCCTGGCAGCCATGGACTTCCTTGGCGAGCTCGTCGTGCAGGCCTTGGAGATCGACCTCCAGCTCCTTGCGGCGAGCCTTGGCAGCCGCAGCGTTGCCCAAGGCAGCGTCGCGAGCGGCCTTGGCTTGGTTGGCGGCCTGCTTCTCCCCATCGGAGGCCGCCACGGCCTGGCTCAGCGCTGCTCGGACAGAGGCGGCGGAACGGGTCCAGCTAGAAGCTAGCTCCAGGCCCCCGACCGCTAGGCGAGGGTCCGCGCTCAGAAGATCCTCCCGCAACTGGCTCAGTTCGCTGGTGACCTGGTCTAGGACGACAAGAAAGGAAGCAGAAGAAGGAGGAACCGGCGGAGCGGGCGAAGAAGACGGCACCGTGATCACGGTTTGGCAGGAAGGAACCCCCTAGGCCTTGGTCGCCCCGGCTACAACATCGAGCGCGGTCGACTCCAGGGTCAGCGGGGCCACTGGGGATGACTCCTTGCCAATGCGTCCCAGTCGGCCTCGCGAGGATGATCGGACCAGGGAGGCGCGAGCCGCGCTGTCTTCCTCCCCAGCGGGCGAAGGCACCGCCCCGGTAGATGGACTCGCCCCAAGCGGGGCCGCAGAAGCCCCGGTAGATGGACTCGCCCCAAGCGGGCGAAGGCACCACCCCGGTAGATGGACTCGCCGGCCTGACAAGAGAATATGGACGTCAAGCCTCGGCGGCAAAAACCAAGCAAAGCAGGAATCAAGCACTTACTGGTCGTCGCTCGCGGACCCAAGCAACCTCCGGCTGAACTTGAAGCCCGAGAGCCTGCAGCTTGGGTCAGCCTCGGGAGGCCCGGAAGCAGAAGCCACGTCGGGAGGGCTGGGGCTGGCTTCAGACCGTCCAGGGATCAGAGCGGACCCTGGGGGAACCAGCCTCGACCTGCCATTCCTGGTGACCAAGGGAGAGCCCTCCCCTCCTCGCCCGGCGCCGGCATCGTCATCATCTGGCATGGAGTGGAGGGCCCAAGACCTGAGCCGAGGGAAGGACTCCCCTGACTCCTCGCCAGTTGCCAACAGACTCTTCCTCCTCCGCCTCTTCTTCCTCCTTATTCCCGCTGGAGCTGCCAGAGGACACATCCACCATCGCCAGTGCTGCAAGATCCTCGGGAGCTACCGTGGGCACCATCCCCTCACTGTTGAAGGTGGGCATGGTGTTCACCACCTGCTCCCAGTCGTCTCAAAGGAACAGGGGGGACGGGGGCGCCCACCGGGCTCACCACGTCTCCCCCAACCAAGGAATGGAGGGCCGCAACCAGATCCTCGTCGGACAGGTCCTCCGAGCTTAGGTGCAAGGCGGCGTCCGCGTCCTCAAGCCTCCACAACGGGAGCGAGTGCTCCTGGAGTGGAGCCACCCGGTGCTCCAGGAACTCCCTCAGGAGCGAGGCCCCAGTCAGCTTCGCCGCCCCCAAGTTTCTTGGCCTCAAGTCCGCGTTCATCCTCTTCAGCATCGCCTTCGCACGGGGGTCAACGAGCTCCACGCGGGACCACGCGTCAACGGCCTTGGGCTGCCCCGTAGGTAGCACCAGACAGGGGTGGAGGCGCCCGACATCCACCATGACCCACTTGCTCCGGAAGCCTTCGATCCTCTTCCCAGGCTTCGAGATAGCATTGGAATTGGAGTACACGATGAAGCTCGCACATGCGGAGACATGGACACCAGAAATTCGGAGGGAAAAATAGTGACGCAACAAGGCCATCGAGGGCTTTACCCCGACGTGAGCCTCACAGTAGTAAGAAAAAATAGCCAGGAGAAGAACAAAGTTGGGGTGGAGGTGCAGAGCCTGCAAGTTGTACTGGCAGAGAACAGCAAAGAAGAACACAGAGAAAGGAGGCACGAGACCAGCGACAGTGGCGCTCACAAAGAGCGGATAGAAGTTGCTCCCCTTGACTTCAGGCTAGTCAGAGCCGGCCTTGAGCACAGTCGCCCCCTTGCTGCCCTGCGGCACCGTCATTGGGCGCGTAAGGGCGAGGTTCTTCTCCGACAGGTTCGGGGAATCCAGGGCCGGCGAGTACCAGGCCTTGGTCGGAGACTTGCGAGGCGCCATGGTGTGCCGGATGAGAAGGATTGAGACAGATCTGGAGGATTTCGGAAGCAAGGAGGAGGAGAGCGAGAAAGGGGATCTGGAGCGAGGCAAACGAGAACAAGGCAAGTAAGTCTGGCCCGGGCATCCCTTTTGTCAGATGGATAGTTGCCGGGGCATCGTGGCGAAGCGCAGACACCCACGTCCAATCAATCGCCACGCGGCGCCCAAGGCCGCAGGCTATTGGGGCCCACGGCGCTTCGCGCTTGCCACTTCGCGCTTGCCACTTCGCGCTTGCCCCTTCGCTTCCCTGCTATGCCAAGCCCGGGCGCGCCTTGGGTCCGGGGGCTACAGTCGGTGTTCGGGGAACGGGGGTCCCCAGACTTGCCTGCCTGCAGCCTGCGGTGTGGCTCAAGTGGGGCCCCAGCGCGGCCCAACTTCATCAACTCAAGCTCAAGATCCTCGCGAGGGGCCAAGCCTCGCGGGGCGGACGACAGAAAGCTTCCTCAGAGGCAGCCTCATCAGCCAGCACTGCGAGGAGGCGGAGAGATCAAGGCAGGGGTCCCTCGCGAGGAGCCCGTTACGCAAGCCATGACGATCGAGACCAGGCAGGTGCCAGGCAGGCGCCGGTCTGCGCAGTGTCCTTGTTTCCCCTTTGGTGCAAAGGGGGTAATCACAGGCCAAGGCATCGGGCAAAGGTTTCCATTCCGGTGCAACAAGACCAAGACCAGCAGAGCGGCGGGACGGAGGTCACCGTGGAGCCCAAGACGGCGTCATCACCAGTACTTTTGGCAGCCGAAGACCACCTTTGGTTAGGGTAACCTGTACTAGATGTTGCCCTTCAAAATGGCCAATTGTTGGCGCCTTTCCCGCTCATTATTTCCGAAGAGGCCCATGGCCCCTATAAATAGAGCTAGCCATCACAAGCAGAGGGGGATGGATTCATCGAAGGAGGGACAAAGAGAGGGATCATCGATCGAGACAGAGTAGGGACATCAGCTAGAGATCTGGTAGAGCCCTATCAGAGAGAGAGAGGGAGAGGCGACTGAACTCACCCAAGCAATTCACCGCACCAGCTCAAGAACACCTCTCGCGAGGCTATTCTTCCCTTGTACTGTTCATCATCAGCCCCTGAGGCAATCCACCACACCACACACTATGTGACACCCCAAAAATTTTGGCCTTGTTTTAATGGAATAAAATTTTGCCAGGATTTAAAACTTTGAATTTTTGAGCTCCATTTTGATTTTTTGTTTAGATCATTTCCTTCCCTGTTATGGTGAGTTTTTCCCAAAGAGAAAAAATTTTCAAAAAAAATGTTGGACTTGTTTTAAAAATGTTGGACTTGTTTTAACCTCTCAAGAAAAACTTTCCTTTTATCAGTGTAACTAATTAAATAATTATGTTGCTTGATCTTTATTTTCTTGAAAAGGGTTTTTCTAGGTTAAATGGCCTTAATTGAACTACAACCATTTGATAAATTCACTTAAAATTCCCACAAAAATTTGGAGATGTCATGTGATGTTTTTAAGTCACTTTTATGCTAAAATATATTTCATTCATGAAATATTTTGAGCTCTGCACTCAATTTTTCTTCTCTGGTCCAGAGTGCAGTTTGCACTGCAACCTATTTAAATATTTCTTTAAAACTTCTACCAAAATTAGGGGAGGTCAGTAGGAGCCTATTATCCCTCTTTGTGCAAAAACCTATTTATGTTCTTTGAAAAATTTGAGTGAATCAACCTCATCTTCATTCTGGACCAACTTGATGGTTTGTACAGCAACCATGTTTTTACTTGCTCTTTGACCTTTGATTATTTCTTCTACTTGTAGCCCCCCATGTTAAACCCTTAAGTCCAGGAGCATGCACCTTTTGGATCATTTTTTAGTTCATGAAATGATGTCATTTATTTCCTATCCAGAATTGAAGTTTTGTAAAACTTGCACTAACAAGTTTCTTCTTTTGTCCAACTAATATCACCACTCTCTCTTTCATCCACAAAGACACTGATCTGGAGATTTTGGCCACTCCAAGAAATGCCTAAGTGCCCTTGGCATTTTGTCAAACACCTGGTGTGCATGGCCAGTTTTGACATGTTTTTGTCTTTGCATTGTGACCTTGCACCTCGGATCATACTAGCATGTCCACTAGGATTCCAGTTGCTTCTAACCTGGGTCTGTTATTTGCCAGCCTCAACCGCGACCTCTAGCATGCTCTGGCATTTTGTCGAGCACATTCAGTGCGTGCACTAGACGCGCCCAGAGCGCGCGTATTACAGCCACGCGGCCGAGCTGACACGCTGGCCCCCACGGCTTTGGCCCGCTCTGCAGAACCTCGCCACGCGCTCCCCTTCTCTCAGCTACGCGCCAAGCCGCTCCTCGCCACGCCCGGCAAGCCAAGAGCTAGCCGCCGCCACCGCCCGACAGCCCTGCGCCGTTCAGCGCCGCCCAAGCCACCCCGGCTCGCCACCTGCCCCTGTGAGCAGTGCGTGCTCATCCGCGGCTTCGTCCCCTAGCTCTCGTTGTCGCCACGTTCTCCTGCAGCTACAGAAAGACGGTCGCCGACGAGCTCATCCACGGCCACCGCGGAACCGACTTGCCACGCTATAAAAAGGGACCCCAAGCTTCCCCGAGCATGAAGGCAACCTCAGACAAACCCTATGGCACTCCCCTAGCTCGCATTCGACCCGGGGAGGCCTCCTTCCTCATCTCCGGCAACTGCAGCCGCCGCCACCGCCCCGTCCAATCCGGCACCTCCAGTACCTCCCACTCTCCGTTCTCTTCACCGCCGGCAGCTCACTCCGTCCCCGCCGACCCAACGACTACCGGGAGGACCGCCTCAGCCTTGCGGATCCATCCCCACCCTCGGGGGCTCGCAAGGAGCAGCCAAACGCCGGCGACGATCGCCGGAGCCCCGCTCCGCTCGGGCAAAGGAGGGAGACGACGCGCGGCGACTAGTCAAACCTGACCAGTGGGCCAGGCAGGCCCACTATAAGTGACACCCCGCGCCGTCCACGTGTTTAAGTGAAGGCGTAAACTTCAGGAGTACGCCTCCTCTGTACCGAAAGCGTATTTCTATCTGAATCGTTTTCTTTTCTGTTTTAATTTAAATAACAGATTTGACCAAATCTTTGACTGGCTATAATTTTTTAAGTATAACTCCAAATGAGTTGATTCTTTTTCCTACCTTCCTTAAATTTGATCTAGTTTATTTTAAGATTTATTAGAAAAAAATTCTAACAACTTTTTGGTTCTGTTTTTGAAATATGTGTTAATTCAAATATATTCTTAAATAGGATTTTGGGAGAGAGAAGAAGCTTTCAAAAGTTTTGGAGTGCACCCTGCCTTTCCACACATTGAAGGCAAGCATTCTGAACCCCGGCATAATATTTTGGTGTGATCGTTGATACCTTTATAACACCACCGCATTTCGAAGGACTTGTTATTTCATGTGATAAGATCATATGCATGGGTGCATGTTGTTGATTTCCATGCTGTTGGAAATGGACTCACTTATGATGATAATCACCCTCATGTGCCTTGCATGCATACCGGCAGGAACCCGGGAAAACCTCGGCCTTGGGTAGGCATGAGTTTGTCGCCGGTCTCCGTCGGGACGGTTATGTCTAGTATGGCATGGTAAGGTGATATGAGAGGTGACTCTGTTGGATGAGAATATATTTGTCATGCTAATCATGCAGGGAATACTTGAACCTCCTGAGTCGACCGTAGATCGAGTCTTGTTCCAGTAACCCCCATACTTGTTTCGTACTACCACTTGTCTCTACAGCAAGTAGAGTACGGTTCAGTAAGTTGTCAACCTCTTTCCAGCACACACCGTACAGAGAGGCCATGGTGGAAGATATCGGTTGTAGCTGGTAGGCAGGCCACCTGGCCCGGGGGCATGGGTGTTTCCGGTTGGGACCGAGAGGGGAGGCCACCCCTTAGAGCGCGCGATATAAATTTGATCCCATGCTACGCGAGGTTGTAGCCTCCCCACTTAAAGTTTGGTGAACAAGTGTCGTGGGTGATTCCAGACATGTGTGAGATAAGCTGGTGTGTGCAAGTTAGGTGTGTTTTCAACAGAAAGACCGTAGACGGAATTAGTCCTGCTGGACTAGAGAAATCCATTACTCGTGGGTAAAGAGTACACCCTCTGCAGAGAATAAACCTATTCGAATAGCCGTGTCCATGGTTAAGGATTACAGTCTGGGATGGGTCAAGTGTCGGTCTTAGCGTCGGTCTTCGGAGGTGAAACTGTTAATCCAGAAATGGAATTACTACTTGTGACTTGTGATAACTATGATTATTACTATTGTTGACTAACCCATGATATTAATGTTATTATCGTGTATCTCTGGGATGGTTCTACCTCCGGGATATTCACTATGATTGTTTCTTTTAAAGCCCTTTATGTGGCGTCGCTCAGACGCCCGACTGTGGCATTTCTTTTAAAGCCCTTTATGTGGCGTCACACAGACGCCCGACTGTGGCATTTCTTTTAAAGCCCTTTATGTGGCGTCGCTCAGACGCCCGACTGTGGCATTTCTTTTAAAGCCCTTTTTGTGGCGTCGCCCAGACGCCCGACTGTGGCATTTCTTTTAAAGCCCTTTATGTGGCGTCGCTCAGACGCCCGACTGTGGCATTACGTGTTATTTATTTCAAAAAAAAATTGTACTATCATGTTATTGCAATTTATTAAATAACTTGCTTGCACGCATCCGAGAGTTATTTATCTTTTGTGACTGACGTCATGAGCATAAAATATTTTTTCAGCACATCATTGTTATATTATACCTGTGTTCATAATGTTTGCGAGTACATTCAAAGTACTCACTGGCTTGTCCCTGGCTATTGTCTTGGCCAGATTTTGTTGCACGGAGAGAAGCGACGCGATGCCAGCCCCGGAAACCACTCAATGGAGATAGCAGCCTCGCGAAGATAGGAATTTAACCTAGTCAGCTGTTCCCGTGGGGAATGGAGTCCCATAGACACAGATGTTTCACAACCCGCTTCCGCCATCAACCACTAGAAACCTTTTGTTGTACCCACAGGCCAGAATGGTCTTGAACTACATATTTTGTATTTTTTTTGCTTGGAGTTTCTGTATCAAGTTGGAGCCTCATCAACTAACAGTAATCCTGGGGCTGATGAGCACGACGGTCTTTTCTAGAAATTTATTACCCGGAAAACCGGTCGTGACAGACTTGGTATCAGAGCCAGGCTGACCATTGGCTAATCCTATCTTAGCCAGGTTAATAAACTAGGCAAACCAACCCACCAGACCTTAACCAAAACCCAGCCAAGCTTCTCGTGCAAGATAGCCACACAGTGACCCAACACTTTTGGCAGTCGGTGCCCAACCTATCAACCTAACCTGTCACTCATGCGCTAGTGACCGGCCCCTAAATAGTCTTTTCTCGCAAGCATGCGAAGGAAGATTCCGTCCCCTTTTCCCTATAAAAAGGGGCGCGCTAGCCCCAAACCAGCACACACAGTCGCTACCCCAAACCGAGCCACAATGCTTGGACCTATAGTGCACAACGAAACCACAGCAACCAACCTTGGAGGTTTTGTGACCATCCTCGCAAACCTCACCCGTCGTGCCTATGCGTTAGAGGAGCCACCAGAATATGTTGTGTATCAAGGACCCATGAGCGGTGAAGACCGCCAATTCTGGGCCACTGTGCACATTTACGGTAGGAGTCTAGCACCTGAGCGCCCCTACCGGTTCACCGGAAGAACAACTTCCTTTGAGCCACAAGCCATCCAGCTAGCCGCTCGAGAGGCTATAGTTCATCTTAGGCACTTGTCGCCCAGAGTTAACTGTCGCTCGTTCCACTACTACCCCAGACAAGAAGGGTATGGTAGACCACCCCAAGTTGCCAATGGAGATCACGAGACGGACCCCGCATTATTGCACCTAGTGCGCTATGTAAGTGCACTAGAGACACTGTTCGACCAGATCACTATTGATCTAATCGCAGCTCGTGGAGAGCTGGTTCGTCGAGCCCTGGCGAGAGAAGAAAATGAGCCCAACACCGACAACCCAGTCGTGCTGTTTGGACAACCGATCGAGACCCCGAGATCTGCCCCAGCCATCGGCCAAGGTGCTGCGATAACCCCAGAAGTGCTTCGTCGCATATTGGGAGCACACTCCAACGGGGTTGTGGCCAACAATCCCCGCGATGGTCATTCTCACTACCCCAACCCTGCAGTTCCTCCGCCATCTCCGACTAATCTCGGCAGAGAGACACGTGGAGAAGCCTCGACATCCACCAGGCACGCCCGTTTAGACATAAACGAAGTAGACTAAGCAGTATGAGTAGCACCAAGTTTCAATGTATCCTCGCTTTGTAATCATGCGACCGCGTATATTAACGCAGCCTGTCTTTGTGCCTCTATTTTAATAGTAGCCTTGCATATTTAGTCAGCGCATAGCTGCATATTTTTCCGGGCACAACTACCAAAACCAACCCGACGACAACCACCGTAACACGTCTCTTTATGAGATATGTGTATCTCTGACACCGACCCGACCTTTGGAACTAAGCTGGAAAATTTTTACCTTTCACCACGGTGAAACGATCCGGCTCCATTGCTATATAAAGGCCACCTTGTGACCTTACCCAGCAACCCTCACTTTGTGCACAACAGTCACGCTTTTTCCTATCATGCCGAACCCCAGCATTCATCTGAGAACCCCAGATGCAACCCCAGGTAGCTTTGTCAAAATATTGTGGGATTTTACCCGCAGTACCATGGGTTCTACCCAGCCACCCCAGTACGAGATGTTCAAATCGAGGATCACTCCATCCACCTCGGAATATTGGGCAGCAGTACACATTCCTCCTGTAGACCCCAACCAAGATCCAACGGAAGTTTCCTTCGTGGGGAAATCTATGCCAACCCCACACTTGGCCATAGAAGCTGCTGCGAAAGAAGCGATTGCTCGTCTTCGATCCGCAGTACCCTATGCCCGCGAACGAGGATATTATTACTTTCCGAGCCGTGCAGCACCCGGAGAAGTAACATCTTTTCCCGGTGGACGTATTGAGAGAGACCCAGTTCTGGCCAACCTTATCCAGTACATAATTGCTCAAGAGCATTTAAACCATCGAGTGATGGATTATCTCCAGAGCCTCGCAGGTTTAAATCCTCAGATTGCCATCGGCAGACCACTGAGACCCGACACGGAGAGACGCATACATCGACTGGTCAATCCACTGCGTCCAATTGAAGAAGAATGTATTCCTTTACCAGAGACATTTTATCAGGACCCCGCCCAGTTACCATTTTCATTTTAGACGTCACTACTGTATTTGTTCTTTGCAGCATTTATTTATGTGTGTGACTTATGTGTAATACCCTGAGTTTGTACGACGAGTCAATTATTTGGCTTCTACTAATGTGTGTAGTTTTTGTTGTGGTTTATGCTCCTTTAAATTAACTGTTTTCCCCTCGCAAAACCCTGGAGTGAGATTTTCTTTTCCCTGAGTTACTACATCTACACTTTCTCACGATGTGGATTATTTAATTTCACTCAGCACCACGAGCAGACTCACAACCATAATCATTCGAACACATACACTGTTTGCAAAACTTTGCAACAGTGTTACATCCAGCTAATCACCCCCTAACAACAGTTAGCACCCGGCACACTCCATCTACTCCTCATGATCACCACCACCGCGGAGAGCCAACACCCGAGCCGCAGCATCGCGATACTCGTCGAAGATCATCGCGCACAGGAGCACAGAGAGCCCCAGCAGCGCCGCCAGCCCTCCGCATATCAGGATCACAAACCAGTCTGGCATCGCCTCCGCCATTAGAGCCTCGACCGAGCTTCTGTAAGCAGTAACGAAGAAATAAGGAGGAGGAGAAGTGAGGCCAGGTGTAAGGAGGAAGAGAGAGGCACCCCGGTCGTTTTTATAGCTCGAGCTCGGTGTACGGTGGGCGAAGTCCACCAACGCCGCTCGTCGCCGATCGCCGGTGTTCGGAGTCGAATCCGCGAGCAGTGCCGACAGCGCGCTGGCCCGCGAGGTGAGTGCACGCTGCCCCGGCAGCTAGCACGCCGCGCACTACCACGGTACGGCCTAGATGCCCTACACACTAGGCGTCGCCGGTGGAGAAAGCGCGCGGGAGAGAGGAGGAAGAAAGGGCCAGAGGGAGAAGAAGAGGAGACTGACAGTGGACCCCGGGTCCACCTGTCAGCCAGAGAGAGCACTGTGCTCTCGGGTGAGACCAGCGTATATCTAAATTTAGGAGTTATCCTAAATTTATATCCAGCATAGAAATCACCCGTTTTGTCCCGAACCGTAGACTTTTCCGCGCAGCCCCAGTTTTTCACACTGTGGTTTTCACCACTTATTGCCTTCTCACTGTAGCTACATCTTTATTGCGTATTTATTTTCTTAACACCGCTTTTAGCAAATCTCGAGGGCGAGATTTTTTTTAAGGGGGTTAGTATTGTGACACCCCAAAAATTTTGGCCTTGTTTTAATGGAATAAAATTTTGCCAGGATTTAAAACTTTGAATTTTTTAGCTCCATTTTGATTTTTTGTTTAGATCATTTCCTTCCCTGTTATGGTGAGTTTTTCCCAAAGAGAAAAACTTTTCAAAAAAGTTGTCGGACTTGTTTTAACCTCTCAAGAAAAACTTTCCTTTTATCAGTGTAACTAATTAAATAATTATGTTGCTTGATCTTTATTTTCTTGAAAAGGGTTTTTCTAGGTTAAATGGCCTTAATTGAACTACAACCATTTGATAAATTCACTTAAAATTCCCACAAAAATTTGGAGATGTCATGTGATGTTTTTAAGTCACTTTTATGCTAAAATATATTTCATTCATGAAATATTTTGAGCTCTGCACTCAATTTTTCTTCTCTGGTCTAGAGTGCAGTTTGCACTGCAACCTATTTAAATATTTCTTTAAAACTTCTACCAAAATTAGGGGAGGTCAGTAGGAGCCTATTATCCCTCTTTGTGCAAAAACCTATTTATGTTCTTTGAAAAATTTGAGTGAATCAACCTCATCTTCATTCTGGACCAACTTGATGGTTTGTACAGCAACCATGTTTTTACTTGCTCTTTGCTCTTTGACCTTTGATTATTAATTCTACTTGTAGTCCCCCATGTTAAACCCTTAAGTCCAGGAGCATGCACCTTTTGGATCATTTTTGGTTCATGAAATGATGTCATTTATTTCCTGTCCAGAATTGAAGTTTTGTAAAACTTGCACTAACAAGTTTCTTCTTTTGTCCAACTAACATCACCACTCTCTCTTTCATCCACAAAGACACTGATCTGGAGATTTTGGCCACTCCAAGAAATGCCTAAGTGCCCTTGGCATTTTGTCAAACACCTGGTGTGCATGGCCAGTTTTGACATGTTTTTGTCTTTGCATTGTGACCTTGCACCTCGGATCATACTAGCATGTCCACTAGGATTCCAGTTGCTTCTAACCTGGGTCTGTTATTTGCCAGCCTCAACCGCGACCTCTAGCATGCTCTGGCATTTCGTCGAGCACATTCAGTGCGTGCACTGGACGCGCCCAGAGCGCGCGTATTGCAGCCACGCGGCTGAGCCGACACGCTGGCCCCCACGGCTTTGGCCCGCTCTGCAGAACCTCGCCACGCGCTCCCCTTCTCTCAGCTACGCGCCAAGCCGCTCCTCGCCACGCCCGGCAAGCCAAGAGCTAGCCACCGCCGCCGCCCGACAGCCCTGCACCCTTCAGCGCCGCCCAAGCCACCCCGGCTCGCCACCTGCCCCTGTGAGCAGTGCGTGCTCATCCGCAGCTTCGTCCCCTAGCTCTCGTCGTCGCCACGTTCTCCTGCAGCTACAGAAAGACGGTCGCCGACGAGCTCATCCACGGCGCCGCGGAACCGACTTGCCACGCTATAAAAAGGGACCCCAAGCTTCCCCCAGCACGAAGGCAACCTCAGACAAACCCTATGGCACTCCCCTAGCTCGCATTCGACCGGGGGAGGCCTCCTTCCTCATCTCCGGCAACTGCAGCCGCCGCCACCGCCCCGGCCAATTCGGCACCTCCAGTACCTCCCACTCTCCGTTCTCTTCACCAAGAGCTTCCACATTCCCCCGTGAGCCTTTTCCCCTACTCAATTTTGTTCGGGAGCCAACGCCACCACAAATTCACTTCGCCACCGAAGCCTTCCTCCGCCGCGGAGCTCGCCGCCGGCAGCTCACTCCGTCCCCGCCGACCCAACGACTACCGGGAGGACCGCCTCAGCCTTGAGGATCCATCCCCACCCTCGGGGGCCCGCAAGGAGCAGCCAAACGCCGGCGACGATCGCCGGAGCCCTTCTCCGCTCGGGCAAAGGAGGGAGACGACGCGCGGCGACTGGTCAAACCTGACCAGTGGGCCAGGGAGGCCCACTGTCAGTGACACCCCGCGCCGTCCACGTGTTTAAGTGAAGGCGTAAACTTCAGGAGTACGCCTCCTCTGTACCGAAAGCGTATTTCTATCTGAATCGTTTTCTTTTCTGTTTTAATTTAAATAACAGATTTGACCAAATCTTTGACTGGCTATAATTTTTTAAGTATAACTCCAAATGAGTTGATTCTTTTTCCTACCTTCCTTAAATTTGATCTAGTTTATTTTAAGATTTATTTGAAAAAATTTCAAACAACTTTTTGGTTCTGTTTTTGAAATATGTGTTAATTCAAATATATTCTTAAATAGGATTTTGGGAGAGAGAAGAAGCTTTCAAAAGTTTTGGAGTGCACCCTGCCTTTCCACACATTGAAGGAAAGCATTCTGAACCCCGGCATAATATTTTGGTGTGATCGTTGATACCTTTATAACACCACCGCATTTCGAAGGACTTGTTATTTCATGTGATAAGATCATATGCATGGGTGCATGTTGTTGATTTCCATGCTGTTGGAAATGGACTCACTTGTGATGATAATCACCCTCATGTGCCTTGCATGCATACCGGCAGGAACCCGGGAAAACCTCGGCCTTCGGTAGGCATGAGTTTGTCGCCGGTCTCCCTCGGGACGGTTATGTCTGGTATGGCATGGTAAGGTGATATGAGAGGTGACTCTGTTGGATGAGAATATATTTGTCATGCTAATCATGCAGGGAATACTTGAACCTCCTGAGTCGACCGTAGATCGAGTCTTGTTCCAGTAACCCCCATACTTGTTTCGTACTACCACTCGTCTCTACAGCAAGTAGAGTACGGTTCAGTAAGTTGTCAACCTCTTTCCAGCACACACCGTACAGAGGGGCCATGGTGGAAGATACCGGTTGTAGCTGGTAGGCAGGCCACCTGGCCCGGGGGCATGGGTGTTTCCGGTTGGGACCGAGAGGGGAGGCCACCCCTTAGAGCGCGTGATATAAATTTGATCCGATGCTACGCGAGGTTGTAGCCTCCCCACTTAAAGTTTGCTTAACAGGTGTCGTGGGTGATTCCAGACACGCGTGAGATAAGCTGGTGTGTGCAAGTTAGGTGTGTTTTCAACAGAAAGACCGTAGACGGAATTAGTCCTGCTGGACTAGAGAAATCCGTTACTCGTGGGTAAAGAGTACACCCTCTGCAGAGAATAAACCTATTCGAATAGCCGTGTCCATGGATAAGGATTACAGTCTGGGATGGGTCAAGTGTCGGTCTTAGCGTCGGTCTTCGGAGGTGAAACTGTTAATCCAGAAATGGAATTACTACTTGTGACTTGTGATAACTATGATTATTATTATTGTTGACTAACCCATGATATTATTGTTATTATCGTGTATCTCTGGGATGGTTCTACCTCCGGGATATTCACTATGATTGTTTCTTTTAAAGCCCTTTATGTGGCGTCGCTCAGACGCCCGACTGTGGCATTTCTTTTAAAGCCCTTTATGTGGCGTCGCACAGACGCCTGACTGTGGCATTTCTTTTAAAGCCCTTTATGTGGCGTCGCTCAGACGCCCGACTGTGGCATTTCTTTTAAAGCCCTTTATGTGGCGTCGCCCAGATGCCCGACTGTGGCATTTCTTTTAAAGCCCTTTATGTGGCGTCGCTCAGACGCCCGACTGTGGCATTACGTGTTATTTATTTCAAACTTTTTTTATACTATCATGGTATTGCAATTTATTAAATAACTTGCTTGCACGCATCCGAGAGTTATTTATCTTTTGTGACTGACGTCATGAGCATAAAATATTTTTTCAGCACATCATTGTTATATTATACCTGTGTTCATAATGTTTGCGAGTACATTCAAAGTACTCACTGGCTTGTCCCTGGCTATTGTCTTGGCCAGATTTTCTTGCATGGAGAGGAGCGACACGATGCCAGCCCCGGAAACCACTCAATGGAGATAGCAGCCTCGCGAAGATAGGAATTTAACCTGGTCAGCTGTTCCCGTGGGGAATGGAGTCCCATAGACACAGATGTTTCACAACCCGCTTCCGCCATCAACCACTAGAAACCATTTGTTGTACCCACAGGCCAGAATGGTCTTGTACTACATATTTTGTATTTTTTTTGCTTGGAGTTTCTGTATCAAGTTGGAGCCTCATCAGCTAACAGTAATCCTGGGGCTGATGAGCACGACGGTCTTTTCTGGAAATTTATTACCCGGAAAACCGGTCGTGACACACTAGAGTGGGTATTACACCACAACGGTGGCCCAAACCAGTATAAACCTCGTGTCCCTTGTGTTGTTCATTGTTTCCAGCTTAGATCACGCGAGGAGATCAGACGTAGATCGGTAGGGGAGAAATCTCCGCGCGCACCCCAGTGTTCGAACCTCAAGGTTCTGCCGAAACCCGAAATCCTACACACTTGACTGGCCGGCACGTGTTCCACTTCGTTCATGTGTCTGTCCCTTCAGGGAAATGTCACGCGGTGACATCCGGAGTCCTGCCAAGCCTGCTACAGCCCGGGTTCCCGGAGTCCTGTTAGCCCAGTGCCACAGCCCGGATTCACACGCTGCTGACCAACATGCTCGAAGTTGATTCATGTATGCATGTCCCTGTAAGTTTGTGCCTCTTTGGGTTCATGACTAGCCATGTCGGCCCGGGTTCTCGGTCATATGGAAGCTAACGACACTATCATATACGTGAGCCAAAAGGTGCAAACGGTGCCGGGTCATGGTAAGGCGACACCCGTGGGAATACCGTGCGTGAGGAAGCAAAGTGATATGAGGTGTTACAGGCTAGATCAGTGTGACTTGGAATCGGGGTCCTTACACTCGCATTGTGGAAAACTAAACCAGGGAACCTGTTCCAAACGGAACAACCCGTGCAGCATGAGATCGTTTCTCCGGTAACACACCGTAATCCGTTATTTTCGGAAAATTTATCCAACTGTCTGCAAATACCTTTCCTTACGCTAGTCAAATGTTCAAGCTTCTAAATAAAACTCTTTCTGTTTTGTCCAAAGAAAAATAGTACATCTAACACGAGTTAGGTTGTTCCTAACAGGACAAATACATGACTAGTTTTGTACAAAAAAATTTAGTGTCCTCAGCAAGAAGCAAGGACCAACCTTTGTGGATATTATGTTTGCAAACACATGATCTCCATCTGCAAATCTGCTGATAGTTGTGACGATCCTCGCAAATTCGTACCAGTAAGTCTATCTTAATTAATATCTTCTACTCCACTCATATGGCACATTCTGATCTAAAAATACTGCAGCTCATCTTAAAACCGAGGACCCCTGAACCGCTCCCAGCTGGTGAATTGCTAATGGTTCGGAGATTTATCAGCGACTTCTTCCTGGATCACTACATCAATCCCACTGGTGCTAATGAAGATTTCAGCATGCCTTCTCCTGAAACATTGAGTAACAGTTAGCTGCTAAACATGTAACGCATGGATCCATTGTTTTCCATCATATGAGGTCTTCGTATTTTGTACACTATGATTAATTATGTAATGCATATATGTGTCGAAAAAATCATTGGAAGTTAGCTACCATATGTTCAATTGCAATTTTTACGAAATTTGGTGAATGTTCTTCCTGTGGACACTATTTGTTCAATCGAATATTCTGGCGAATTTTCTTTTTGTGTCCCGATTCAATACGGGATATTTTTGTTTATTTGTTCAATTGAATATTGTGGAGAATTTGCTTTTTTCATGCCAATTCAAAATGGGATTTTTTTTGTTTTAACATTGCAATTGCTCTGCACACGGTTTAACTAAATGAGCGTGTGCGATCCACATCAGAAAGCATACGTCAATCGTAGCGGAATTGTCGGTGATACACAGCAGATCGCAAATGATTTGTAGCGCTACTACGTGTGCGTAGGTTCTCCGGAACCGTTTGTGATATCGCGTTATCGCACACGAGAACTGGGAGTAAACCGTGCCCAATGCAAAATACAATCCCAGTCATAATTTTTCCAGGAAACGTGTGGGATCCCAAACGAAAAGCACACGTCACTCTTGCGGCAACCGTTGGTGATACCTAACAAATCACAAACGGTTTGCAGCACTTGAAAATGTGCAAAGGGGCTCCTGAACCGTTTGTGATAGAACATTATTGCAGAAGGTAAATATTGGAAAACGTGTGCGATGGAATCTAGCATGGCAGTCGGGTTATGCAGAAAACTCATGTGCGATGGGGCACAAATCGCACATAGTTCATATATTGGCTTGTGTGCCTTACATAATGTTTCCCAAATGGTTCGTCATGACAGAACGTATGGTTTCACTGTGTCATTAGAAACGCTTAATCACTGATACCACACTTGCGAAAGAATTTAGTGTGTGCTGCATCACACACGATTACATTTTGGAAGGCCTCTCGATCACTGCTCCATATCCCCAACGTTTTCTGGGTCGTGTGGGAAGGACCCCCCTATCGCCCACACTCACTTAACGACAGTTCCAAATGCCGTTGTGTAAACGGGTTAAAAACCATTTGTTTAGGACCGACGCGCACCAGTGAGTTCTTGGTTTTGTTGTGCTCGCGCTGGCTGCCGTGGTGGGGACTGCATTGTGGGGGTCGCCCCTTCCGTACGGCAAGCAACACGAGCCATCGTCGTCGCTTGGGTGGCCATGGCGGCCGGCTTGCTGTGAGCCCCCGTCCTTGGTGAAACCAAGCAGACTTTGGATGGTGGCATGCCATTCCTCCAACTTCTCGGGCACTGGCCGAAACCTCAGCAGCAGCTGAGCCTAGGCCATGGCCTCCGTGGTTGTACTTTGCATGGGTGATGATGAAGTAGATCGCACCTTCGCACGGCTCCTGACGGTGCCAGCGGCGGCAGCACCGCACCCCCGCTGTTGCGGAGCAGCCATCTGGATGGCAGGGTGGTGCGGCGAAGGCGCTCGAGGGCCAGCGGCTTCGTCCGGCTTGGTGACTAGGTCGACCCATCCTGGGGGAGGCGCACGCGCTATGGTTTCTCTTGTGGTGGGGCAGCCGGAGGGCAACGATTCGCCCCAAAACAAGCGCCGTTGATGCGGCTTTACCCGTCGGCGAGAGGAGGGGGCGGGGACGGAGTAACCCCCTCACTTGTACCTTGTGGAGCGTCGCCATCGGGGCGCTGCTCGTGTTGTTCTCCTCCGATGCCTCCTACTCCTGTGTTGGCCACGGGGAAAGTGGTGACGGTGTCGCCTGCTCCGACCACGGCCCCAACAACGTCCACGTCCTCGCGTGCCTCCGCGTCCCTCATAGCATCAGAGGCCGTGAGCGGCGGAGCCTTCCAGGCAGATGGATGAGCCGAAGCACCGGAGATCTTCTTGGGCGCCATGGTTGATGGCGCCGTCGAAGGTGAAGACGGTGATGAAGATGATGCATTGCACACACCTTCAGGTTCGCGCAAGCGACCCCCCTACCTGGCGCGCCAAAGATTTCGTGGGAAACCACAAGCACCTATGGGACCAGAGGGCCCTTTGCTGGTTTGACAGGGGGATGTCGCGTGCACAAAGAGCAGACGAGCGTGGGGTAGCACGGCAGAGATCACGCAGGCAATTTTACCCAGGTTCAGGCTGCCGTGAGGCATAAAACCCTACTCCTGCTTTGGTGGATTGATGGTGTAAGAGTGCTGGAGGAGCGTTGTACACTTACCCAGCAAGGGAGGTAGAGGCTACGTGCGTATGGGCGTGTTTGTTACCCAACCTTCTTACCCTTTCTACGGTTTCCATGGGCGTCCTTTTATGGATTAAGGGGTCACCACAATGGCAAAGTAGTCATGATGCACTAATAAGATAGCAAACAGTGCTATCATACCTAACTCTACAGGCTAACAGGGCGCATTAAATGCACCGCTTAACATCACGTCGTTGGTTGCCTGGCAAGCCTTGCCGGGCTATTCTGCCAGCTTCACACCTGCTCGCTTGACATGTTGCAGTATGATTGTTGTTCCAGGGCATCTTTTGTAGAGAAAGGCTGCCATGTGGCGAATGACTGCCACTGAGTCACTTTGCGGCTTGACACCGCACTGGTTGATGACGCGGGTCGTGGTGGAGTAGTTGGGTGATGCGGTTTTGCCCTCACGAGTCCCGACAAGCCCGTCCGGGACGTCTTCGACGTCTTCTTCTGGGGTTGGCCCCGTCCTTGTCGAGCTCGTCTGCCTAGCAAGGGGACTTTTCTTCTGGTAGTATGTTGCTCCCCTGGCTTGACTTTGGTCCTCCTGGTCTGCATGTTGGCCCTTCGAAGCTCTTGATCTCTTGTACTCTAACTTGGGTTGGTGCCTCAATCCTATTCCCGTGCCTGTGCACAGTCTGGGTAACAGACCCATGGTTTGTTGCACCAACATAGGCGCAAGTGGAGCGGGTCTTGGGTGCCAGCCTCAAAGGCTTCAAAAGGAGACAAAAAGCAAAAGTTAGTTACTTGAGGTTCATGCTAGCGCGAGAGAGGACTCATAACTGCCGCCTCATGTACTGCATAGTTCCGCTCTCACTCATCGTGATAGCTCTTCTCTCGTATATCATTGTTTAGATGGATGACCATGTAGTTGCAAGTATTCGAGACTTGTATCGCTATTTTTGAGAAGATGATGAGAGACCACTTTGTGTTGGATGATGATTATGATGATGACATGATTTGATGAGACTATTTGTATGGGTATGCTATGATTTACATTTGTATGTGTATGATATGCTAGAGATTATTGTATAAAGCATGTTCAAATACAAAAAAAATATGCAGAAAAAATTGGACACTAAAAAAACTAGTAGTAGCGAGGGGAGTAAAGTTAGCAGCAGCGTGCGCTTACCAGTAGCGCGGCTTATTTTAAAGCGCTGCAGCTATTAGCAGTAGGGCGTTCATGTAAAGCTCGCTACTACTACCCATCTATAGCAGTAGCGCGGGTGAACATGCGCTACTACTACAAGTTAGTTGTAGTAATGTATGTGTCAGCAGCGCGGGCCCCACACTACTGATACACCTAATACCCGCACTACTACTAGGCTTTTCCCTAGTAGTGGTTGATGCCTTCGTCCATAAGGACGTGTGTTAAGTGATCCACCGACGATGGGATCTAGGACCAAAGCTATTGCTCCTCCGTGCAGGATGCTGGTTGGGTGGTCATGCTTGTCGAATGTGATTAGGTAAGTGATGTATGATAGCCTCTATCGATATTTCCCAATAGAGGAAGGGATAATGAAGCACATTGACGGTAGATATTTCCCTCAGTGATGATACAAGGTTATCGAACCAGTAGGAGATCCAAGCAACACTGCGTAAATAGCACCTGCACTCAAATAACAAATACGCGCAACCCGACATGTTAAAGGGGTTGTCAATCCCTTTTGGGTAACGGCGCCAAAAGTTGGCAAACAAACGTGATAAAAATATTATAGATAGGATAAATAGATCTCGGATAAAATAAATTGCAGCAAGGTATTTTTGTATTTTTGATTTAATAGATATGAAAATAAAAGGCAAATAAAATAGATCACGAAGGCAAATATATTACAGAGGTGACCCGAGGGCCGTAGGTTTCACTAGTGGCTTATCTCGAGAAAAATAGCAAACGGTGGGTAAAAGAATTACAGTTGAGCAATTGATAGAAATTGAAATAATCATGACGATATCCAAGCAATGATCATTATATAGGCATCACGTCCAAGATTAGTACACTGACTCCTGCCTGCATCTACTACTATCACTCCACACATCGACCGCTATCCAACATGCATCTATTGTATTAAGTTCATGGAGAAACGGAGTAATGCAATAAGAACAATGACATGATGTAGACAAGATCTGTTTATGTAGAAATAGATCCCATCTTGTTATCCTTAATGGCAACAATACATACGTTTCGGTTCCCCTTCTGTCACTGGGATCAAGCACCGTAAGATTGAACCCCTCACAAAGCACCTCTTCTGGAACTTGCGGTGGCTGGAATTGATTTTCGTCGACCCCCATAGGGTTTCTGGAATATTGGGGTATTTATAGAGTAAAGAGGCAGTCCGGGGGGCAACCGAGGTGGGCACAACCCACCAGGGTGCCCCTAGGCCTCCAGACGCGCCCTGGTGGGTTGTGCTCTCCTCGTAGCACCCCCAGGCACTTCTCTGGCACATTGGATGTCTTCTGGTCCAAAATAATCTACAAAAACTTTCGCTACGTTTGGACTCCATTTGATATTGATTACGTGCAATGTAAAAAACATGCAAAAAAACCAACTGGCACTTGGCAGTATGTCAATAGGTTAGTACCAAAAAATGATATAAAATGACTATAAAATGATTATAAAACATCCAAGAATGATAATATAACAGCATGGAATAATAAAAAGTTATAGATATGTTGGAGACGTATCAGCATCCCCAAGCTTAATACCTCCTCATCCTCGAGTAGGTAAATGATAAGAACCGAATTTTTGATGTGGAATGCTACCTAACATGTCATCTCATTTTATTTATAGCATGGACATTTGGACTTTAATATGATTCAAAGCAATAGTCTAGTTTTGACATGAGACTTAAATACTCAAGCATATAAATAAGCAACCATGTATTTCAAAATATCAACGCTAAAATAAGTTATCCCTAGCCCATCATGCTCAATCATGAAACACACTCGCATATTAGCTACAAATGCTCAAGTGCGATCATAGTGCCCCCTAGTTGGTGCTTTATAAGAGTAGATGGAGACTCAAATTAAAAATAAAAATTGTATAAAGTAAAAGAAAGGCCCTTCGCGGTGGTAAGTAGGGATTCGTAGAGGTACCACAGCTCAAAGCGAAAATTGAGAGATAAAAATATTTTAAGAGGCATACTTTTCCCACCAACGAAAACGACTTAGAGCTCCCAACACTGTCCAAGCTAGATATATCATAGTCGGTTCCCAAACATAAATTAAAGTTTATTCCTTTTTCCACCATACTTTCACTTTCCATGGCTAACCGTATCCACGGGTGCCTTCCTTACCAACACTTTCCATGGAATTTATTATTTGACAACATAAAGTAAATTCATTTTTATTTTCGGGACTAGGCATCCCTAATACCTTTGCCTTACTCTCGTGCAATGACAAGTGAATAAACACTCATCGTGAGAATAACACACCTAGCATGGAAACTATCGGCCACCCCTCACCGCCTGGCGAGTGGTACGAGAACGCAAAAGAGACATTTATTTTGAAAATTAGAGATGGCACCTACAAATTTTCTTAAAATGGCAAAAGAATACCGCATATAGGTAGGTATAGTGGACTCATGTGGCAAAACTGGTTTAAGGGATTTTGGATGCACAAGTAGTGATCATACTTAGTGCAAAATGAAGGCTAGCAAAAGATTGAGAAGTGACCAACCAAGAAATGAATAATCTCATAAGCGAGAATTAAGCATAATTAACACCGAATAATGCACCACGAGTAGGATGTATTTTCATTGCACAACTATTGGCTTTCCTGCTTGCATAGGGCATCACAAACCTTAACACCAATATTCTTACTAAAGCATTGTTACTCATCAACATGACTCACATATCATATCACCATATCTCAAAACTATTACAAGGAAACAAGTTATTTTGTCCAATGATCTTCATGAAAGTTTTTATTATATCCTTCTTGGATATTTAACACTTTGGGACTAATTTTCATGCGTTGTTGTTGATAAACTCAAACAAATATAAGTGAAGATCATGAGCATAATATTTCTTTCTCTCAAATTAATTTATGAAGCAAGAGATCATTTCTTCAAAAGTACTAAAGCACACCATGCTCAAAAAAAGATATAAGTGAAGCACTAGAGAAATTCCATAGCTCATAAAAATTAACTGAAGTATAGAGAGCAATTCTAACAAATTATGGCATAATTTTGGCTCTCTCAAACAAGTGTGCCCAGCAAGGATTCATGACTAAGAACACAAAACAAAACAAGCAACGACTCATATCATACAAGGCGCTCCAAGCAAAACTCATAGTATGTGATGAATTAAAATATAGCTTCGAGTAAAATACCGATGGTCGTTAGAAGAAAGAGGGGATGACACTTCGGGCATCCCCAAGCTTATTTGCTTGCTTCTCTTTGGATAATATCTTGGGATTCTATGAGCATTCCCAATATTAGGCTCTTCTTACTCCTTATTCCTTCATCCATCGTAAGATAACCCCAAACTTGAAAACTTCAATCAAACAAAACTAAACAAAACCTTTGTGAGATCCATTACTAGAAGAAAATAAATCACTACTATAAGTTCTGTTGCAAACCAACTCATATTTTATTCTTGCATTATATCTACTGTATTCCAACTTTTCTATGGCAAAAACACCTCAAAGAAAACCGTAGAATCATCAAAACAAGCACACAACGCAAAGAAAACATAATCTGTCAAAAACAGAACAGTCTGTAGCAATCTGGATGTTTCTAATCCTTTTGTAACTCCAATTTTTTTTGAAAAACTAGGAAGACATGAGCAATTTATATATTAATCTTCTGCAAAAATAATTGGTATTTTATCATTCTCTGGTTAAAAACAAAAACTATTTTTGTGAGCGTAAAAGTTTCTGTTTTTAACAAGATCAAGTCAACTATCACCCAAGAAGATCCTAAAGGCTTTGCTTGGCACAAACACTAACTAAAACACAAAAAAGAAAATCATAACACTACCATAATTGTGCTAACACTCAAGAATAGGAATCAAAAGAAAAAAATAAGTTTTATTCATTGGGTTGCCTCCCAACAAGCGCTATTGTTTCACGCCCCTAGCTAGGCATAAAGCAAGGATCTAAGTATTATCATCCTTGGTTCTAGATCCATAAGATGCCCTCATGATTGATTCATATGGTGGCCTAATTCTTGTTCTAGGGAAGTGTTCCATATCCTTCCTTAGTGAAAATTGGAACTTAATATTGCCTTCTTTCATATTAATCACGGCACTGATTGTCAGGACCCCGATTCCAAGTCACATCGATCTAGCCAGTAACACCTCATATCACTTTGCGGCCTCACGCACGGTATTCCCACGGGTGTCGCCTTACCATGGCCCGGGACCGTTTGCGCCTTTTGGCTCACGTATATGATAGTGTCGCTAGCATCAATATGACGGAGAATCTGGGCCGACATGGCTAGTCGTGAACCCAAAGCGGCACTAACCTATGGGGACAGGCATGTCGGTCACATCGAGCATGTCGGTCAGCAGCGTGTGAATCCAGGCTGTAGCACTGGGCTAACAGGACTCCGGGAACCCGGGCTGTAGCGGGCTAGGCAGGACTCCGGATGTCACCGCGTGACATTTCCCCAAAGGGACAGACACAGGAACGAAGTGAAACACATGCCGGCCAGTCAACTGTCCTGAGCAGTAGTGCTGGGCTAGCAGGACTCTGGTGAACTGGGCTGTAGCGGACTACTATGGCTCATGGAAGCACTAGACTACATTTCCCCATAAGAGAGGCTGCCAAGGATAAACAACTAGATTGTCGGATCCCACACATACCAAGCATTTCAATCATACACACAATATGCTCGATATGTGTAAATACAACATGGCATCACAACATAACTCTACAACTCAAGTATTTATTCCTTAGGCTCCGAGGAGCGAGATATTACAAACATGGGTCTCATGACCCAACAATCACAGCATACAAATCAAGCACATGCGGAAGCTTAACATGTCTGAGTACAGACATCTACAAATGGAAAAAGGCTAAGAAGCCTGACTATCTACCAGATCCTGCCGAGGGCACAAGATCATAGCTGAGGTATCAAGCTAACGTCGAAGTCCATGCGGAACTACTAGCGAGACTGAAGTCTCTCTCTTCAAAACATAAATTAAGCAAACGTGAGTACAAAGGTACTCAGCAAGACTTACATCAGAAATAGCTACATATGCATCATTATCAACAAGGGGGGTGGTGGAGTTTAACTGCAGCAAGCCAGCTTTGACTTAGTGGCTAACCTAAACTATGATTGCAAGCAACTCTTTTGAGGTGGCGCACATGAGTCCACATATTCACCATTCAAATACACCACTATGGAACCGTTCCCATCTCCCTACGAGAAGGCCATCCATAGCACTCACACTTATCTTGCGAGTTTTAGAGTATCCAGTTTCACTTGTCTATGAACTATGCAAGGGGTCCAAGTTTCCATATCCGAGGAATCCGGCTATTCGAATAGATAATGATAACCCTGCAGGGGTGTACTTCTTCACACATGCTCCCACCACTTACCGTCGTTTACACGACATGTACTTGGCAACCTTCAAGCAGAAGCCCAATGAGGGTATCGGCCACGGCCTACCTAAATACTCAAGTCTCTAGTCCAGGTTTATCGCCTATCCAGGTTCCATCCGCAGGGAGTCCGGCCGAGGTTTCCACATACGGCCCCGAACGATGTGTACAGGGTTCCAAGACACCAAACGGGTGCCAGGCATGCCCGGCCATGGTGTATCTACCGCATCATAGCCCACCCCTAGGGTCAGTGCAACGCACGACCGCCAACACATAACCTACAAACACCAGAAACTAGTTGCAACTCCTCGACAGAGTACTAGGGTGATTAAGAAGCTGAGAGGGTCAGTTAAGGATCCCAATGAGTGGTAGTAGCTGTTCATGGATCGCAGACACAGAACTCAGTTCCTGAGGATGGCTGCAATGAGACAACCCACCATGTACTCCTACATGGCCTCTCACCGCTACCTTTACCAAATCGTGTTCACACACTTAGCTCACACACAGTAGGACATGTTCACAACTTTCCAATTCATCCCTGATGAATCAGACCTGCCACAACTCTAAGCAATAGCAGGCATGACAAGCAAACATGAATGAGTAGGCACATCAGGGCTCAAACAACTCCTACTCATGCTAGTGGGTTTCATCTATTTACTGTGGCAATGACAGGTCATGCAGAGGATAAGGGGTTCAACTACCGCAACAAGTAACAGATGAATCGTTGTTGTCCTAATGCAGTAAAAGAGAGCAGGAGCGAGAGAGTGGGGTTGTATCGGAATGAACAAGGGGGTTTTGCTTGCCTGGCACTTCTGAAGATATCATTGGGTCTTCATCAGTGTCAACGATCACAGCGTCTGTACAACGTCTATCGAGAGGGGACAACCACCGGCAACAGAGAAGGAACACAATCAATGCAATGCACAACATGATGCATGAAAATGACATGGCAATATGTTGTTGATTGAGCTAATGCAACTAGCAATACTATTAAATGAAGTTGGTTTGAACCCGAGTTCAAATTCAAACTCCACATGTGGTTATTTAAATACCATTCATTTGATTTGTTCTAAACAGTGACCTTAAGTTGTTCTAACATGCATGAAAATGGTATAGACGGATTCCTTGAATTTTTCTGATAATTTTTCATATATAATTTATTTCATTTGGAGTTACGATTGAATTTCTATAATTTTTAGAAGTTTTGGGCATTTTCTGGAATTTCTGAATTATTTTAAATCCAGAAAATGATTAACTGTGTCAGCATTGCGTCATGCTGGCGTCAGCAGGTCAATAGGGCTGTACAGGTCAAACCTGATGGCTGGGCCCCACTAGTCAGTCTCACAGTTAACTATTTGGGTTAACTAGACTAACTAAACAACACTGGGCCCACTGGTCAGTGACTAACTAAACTAACTTAATTAAGTTTAGCTCTAACTAACTGGGTTAGCCGGGCGAGGCCCGCATGTCAGTGACTCAAGGGTCAAACAGAGGTCAACCTCGGGTCAAACCCGACGCTAACTGGGCTTTGACCCACTGCGGGGCCCGCTATCAGTGACTAACTGAGGTCTAGCTGGCGGGGATTAGCACTAATGACCCCGCCACGTCGGCTGTCGCCGAAGTTGGCCGGCGGCGACCAAACCCGCGGCGGCAACGCGCCGGACTTGCGCTAAAGGCGACAGGGGCTGTGGCTAAGGGCATCGGGGCGTATCCCGGACTCGCCCCATCCAGGGAGGTAGGTGGGTGGCCGTGGGGGCGCCGGAGCTCGCCGGAACGGAGCTCGCGGTGGTGGCCAGAGCTCGGGTGTGCTCGGGTTTGGCGCTGGGATGCACAACAGGGGCGTGGAGACAGGCCACGGCCTCTTGGGAGTGTGGCAAACGCGGTGACACGCTCGGTTTCGAGCCCGCGTGGCTGTGGCCACGTCGACGGTGTCACCGGCGGAGCAGAGTGCTCGGGCTCGATGGAGCTGGCGGCTAGGGGGCGCAACCGAGGCGTAGAGGAGGGGGGTTAGGGGCAGGGGCTCACGGTGGATGCAGAGGTGGCCTCTGCGTGCTCGGGGAAGCACCGGAGCGAGCGGGGCGGCAAGAGGCATCTCCGGTGGCCGGCGACGAAGACGATGAAGATGGCGTCGATGCAAGGCCTCCGGCGAGGCGTGGCCGGACGGAGAGGACGAGGGAGGCGTGGCGATGCTCGTGGACATGTCGGGGAGGCGAGGGGAGCACGGAGGCCGCGTCTACGGCGTACCGCGGTGACGAGCTCCGCTCGGCTTCGGGAGAGCGAGGGGAGGGGACAGAGCTCCGAGGAGGAAGGAAGTGCAGAGGGTCAAGGGAGTGTGCGTGGTGCCCTCGGGTGGATCCAGCGGCGTGCAGGCAAGCAGGAGGTGGCCGGCGCGTGCGCGCGCGCGTCGGGCACACACCCTCCTGCCTACTGGCAGGAGGTTGAAGACGGTGGCGGCTGCGGTGGGCTGGGCTGCTGCTGGGCTGCACAGTGTTGGGCTGCGGATGGGCTGCCAGGTAAGTTAGGTGGGTTTCCTTCCTATTCTATTTTTCTTCTGTTTTCTATTTTTCTTCTGTTGTTTTGGCTTTAGTAAAAATACTAAAGCATTTTGTAAAATGGTGGAATAATTTGTGGACACTCTCTAGATTATTCTAGTGGCCCACATTTAATTTCAGCATTATTTGAGCATTTAATTTATTTATAGTATTTAAATGCCCAAAGTCAAATACAATATGAATTAATTCAAAAATCCAGGAATGACCTAGAAATATGTTCATCATTTTTGGCAGAGGTTTTCACCCTTATCAGAAATCATGAACATTTTCAAAGGGAATTTTTGGGTTCATTGAAAATGACTTTAGTTGAGCCTATTTGAAATCCATGTGGTGCTAGGGTTTGAACATCCCCATTTCAAGTTTCTGTGAAAAAGTAAACATGATGCATGGAGGTTATGCAAGGATAGGCAAGACTAAGCTAGGGCTGTGACAGCTCACCCCCACTAAACTAGAATCTCGTCCCGAGATTCAGGTCGTGAGGTAAGAAGACAGAGGGGACACACGACCAACACAATCTTCACGATCCAGGTTGCACTTCATAAGATTATTGATTCGATCACCATCATTGTCTCGAAGTCTTGCTCCAGGAACTCCTACTGACATGACGATGAGAGGGAAAGAAACTCTAGAAGGATCGATCTTCTCGAAGATCGAGCAACTCAGGATCAACTCATGGAGTGAGACATCGGAACATCTCTCCAATTGGGACACACAGTTCACATCAAGGTGATGGAAATCAGACGACGAGGATTCATGTTGGTAGGTAGTAATTCCACACTTGAGTAAGGTGGTGCAAGGTTTCAAGGTTGCGAGGAGATAATTGTCATGAACCCATAACAGGGCACATTGGAGAAGGTGACTCGTTGAACTGTTCCCTTAAGTGGCAAAAAGAATTACTTTTGATCCATAAATCATTGAAACTCTTCATACCAGCTTAAGGCAATTTACAATTGATCGTTTGAGATAGCTCGAAGAGACGTCATACTCGGACTAGGATGGATGATGTGGACTACCTTGTTGAAGACAACACAAGGGATGATTTTGCTTACGCGTGCTCTCAAGAACTTGAGCATTTCCATATTCATCAAGGTTCTACCAACATCTGTGGCAAGGATCCTGGCAACACGACATACCACCATGATGACTAGTGATGGATGATGCAGATACAAAGGAAGATAACACCTTCTCAGATATTCCCTTGGCGAGGCTAAGGGAACAGAATCTGGATGATTGACCGAGAGACATTTAACACTCCGCTTCTAATGTTCTCCTTGATGTGCTAGCGTAATCCATTTATAGATATGGTTTGATATCTAGAACATCAAGTAAAAGGTCGGACTTCAGAAGCTCAAGAACCCATAAGGAATAAGTACGGAGGCAGATCCTACGAGATCCTTATGGCGAGGTGACCAACTTCTTCAACCAAGATACTACCATAATAGGTCTTCCGGCTAGGTGTGTTGGCCACGACATCCACGTTACCGGTTATAGAGAGACCAACATTATAGTTCTTGGAGTACGTTCCAACCATCATATCTGCCTGAGATTCAGATCTGGTTGGTGTTAGGATATTCCAGACCCATCCAGTCTAGAAAGAAAATGAGGGTTTGCAACACAATTTGACGAGATGACGTTGCGAGATTCTCGGGGAATGAACTGCGATAGCAAGCTCCAAAACATGAGTTGGTTCTCCTACAAACTTGTGAACACGTTGTCCAAGATGAGCATGACCACGTAGTAGTCTTATAGTAAAACACTATCGAGTTCAGGTGGGGAACCATCATCAAGGATTTCGAAGTCTTTACGCAAGTCCATGGATTAGATCCCAAGCATAGACTCCTTTTCCTTGAACAAGTGAATCAGTGGCTTGGTGTGCTAGGGACACATATGGACTGGAGGTAGCGAGCCTATCAAACCATAGAATACTTCGCACATGCATGACTAACTTGGGATGATTCCAAAGGAAGCAGAACAAGCTTTCTTGAATCCACGGCGGCAACTTTCACCAAATGCACGTGAATCAGAGGTAGTCACTTCTTTCATCCAAACATATGCTTCATGAGCTACCATGAAGAAATGCTTTCAAAGTTTCCAACGCTAACTTAGATGTTCAACATGAATCATGGGGGAGACAAAATGTTGCTGATGGGCTCAACAACAACTCATTGGAATTTCTATATCACCGGACTTCCACCATCATGTGAACACGGTGATAGCATTGGTCAGACCAAAAGATGTAATGGTGTATGCTCGAGGAATCAACCACGAGTAAGACAACATTACGAATATCATTGGTTTTAACTTGATTTGATGATAGCCCATACTCAAATCAGGGTTTGGACAAGACAATAGGTTCAACAACTGATCGCGGGGATCAGTCGATGAAGATATCATCTATCTTCAACACACACACACACACCACCAGGATATCCCTTAACATGAACCAAGTCAGACAAGCTTCCATCTTCCAACTCTCCAAGTTGTTGTTTAGCTCAACCAACTAGCTCAGAGATATCCAACATAGATTCTTAGAGAAGGGGTGATTTATAAGAAAACCAACTTGATCACGAACTCAACATAGCGGTCAGGTGACAGCCAGGTAATACTTCCAAGAAGATCTTCGGAAAATCATGAAGCACCGATATGTTACTAAGCTCGAGAACAATCTTGCTTTTCAGGGCAAGATGATATGATCAAAAGAGCAAGGGTTTGGCAAAATCCTAACCCGTTGATCGAAGAATGCACCAGGAAATAAGGACTAGGTAGCATGATCAACCTTAGGGTGATGATTCAATAATCAGCACACTAAGAATGATATTAATGTCCATTAACTACCAAGCAAAGGGTTTCTAGGAGTATTGATTTCACACATCACGATTCCATGATTCACTTGTCGGTATTCTGGTTGCGACAGCACGACGCCGAGGAATGAATAATGATGGCGAGAAGTATCACTACATCAAGGATTCATAAGGGAGGGTGAAATTCTCATGACATTCCTGACATAAGTGGATAGTACTTCAGGGTAGAACAGACCAATATCTTGATTGCATTTGATCTGCAAAATACAACTGCTTTAACCCAATCCTAGAAATGGATGAGGTGCTGGAGTTTGTTTCTCCTAGTCATTATGAAATAGAACGGCTCGACGGACCACAAGAATAATAGGCACCGATGAACGAATGCTCACATACTCTTGACTATCAATTGATAGATGAAGGTCGGAATATAACGGAAGGGGAACAACTCAAAGGAACACATAATTTTCTGAGCTATGGATGCATGGATTAGCATGTTATTTCTTCCGGATAACCGATGCAGAAAGGTAGAATTGGCAGAATCACAATTATGAATGGAGAACTCCTCAGGAGTACTCTAATGGTGATCTTTTGGTTCAAAGAACTTCTTCCTTAATGGTTCATGGTATTTTGAAGAAGGAAATACCACGGACCTCGAGGACTATCGCAAAGGTTACTAATATCCTAAAGGAACTAGCAACACTATCATCATGAAGCAAGTAGGGTGAATCTTGGGCTTAAGAACCCAGAAGTAGAATATCTACTACTAAATGGCATCATGGGATGTTTTCAAGAATGGTGGCCAGAATCATCACACTAGGAACAGAAACATTACTAGATCACTGAGTGGTTCTCGAAGACACTTAGGGTCATAATACTAACTCCAACATACATGTCAAGGCAACGGAGTACCTCAACAGACCGATTAGTGTGCTTAATCTGGCCCAAAGGAACATCGAGAACAGGAAGAAGGGAGTTGCAAATGCATCGGACTATTTAGAAACCTGGGATGACTCGGACAGCATAACGGATGTAATTGCTCAAAAGATTTGAGACATCCTGCAAAAATGGTGGCATAACCACTCAATATCACAATATCAAAGTTCTGATTTGACTGACAACATACTAAAAGTAGCAGAAACTGAACTGAGACTCGGATCCAACAATCCTATAAGTCTACGCATTAGTAACACGTCATCCTCATAGATAGATGAGAAGGCCTAGTTCTTAACCACATTGAATGAGAAGAGAATTACTCAGATCAGAGGGCATAAGTTAAAGGAGTAAAAGAGCCTTACGTTCCCTCCCACAATCAATTCCCCTACATATAACTAAAGCATTTCTAGACTCGACATCGACCAGTTTGCTTGGTAAACCTACAGGCAGTCAGGCTCTGATACCAAAGCTGTCAGGACCCCGATTCCAAGTCACATCGATCTAGCCGGTAACACCTCATATCACTTTGCGGCCTCACGCATGGTATTCCCATGGGTGTCGCCTTACCATGGCCCGGGACCGTTTGCGCCTTTTGGCTCACGTATATGATACTGTCACTAGCATCCATATGACGGAGAATCCGGGCCGACATGGCTAGTCGTGAACCCAAAGCGGCACTAACCTAGGGGGACAGGTATACGTGAATCACATCGAGCATGTCGGTCAGCAGCGTGTGAATCCGGGTTGTAGCACTGGGCTAACAGGACTCCGGGAACCCGGGATGTAGCAGGCTAGGCAGGACTCCGGATGTCACCGCGTGACATTTCCCCGAAGGGACAGACACAGGAACGAAGTGAAACACATGCCGGCCAGTCAAGTGTCCTGAGCAGCAGTGCTGGGCTAGCAGGACTCCGGTGAACCGGGCTGTAGCGGACTACTATGGCTCATGGAAGCACTAGACTACATTTCCCCATAAGAGAGGCTGCCAAGGATAAACAACTAGATTGTCGGATCCCACACATACCAAGCATTTCAGTCATACACACAATATGCTAGATATGTGTAAATACAACATGGCATCACAACATAACTCTACAACTCAAGTATTTATTCCTTAGGCTCCGAGGAGCGAGATATTACAAACATGGGTCTCATGACCCAACAATCACAGCATACAAATCAAGCACATGCGGAAGTTTAACATGTCTGAGTACAGGCATCTACAAATGGAAAAAGGCTAGGAAGCCTGACTATCTACCAGATCCTGCCGAGGGCACAAGATCGTAGCTGAGGTATCAAGCTAACGTCGAAGTCCACACGGAACTACTAGTGAGACTGAAGTCTCTCTCTTCAAAACATAAATTAAGCAAACGTGAGTACAAACGTACTCAGCAAGAGTTACATCAGAACTAGCTACATATGCATCGGTATCAACAAGGGGGGGTGGTGGAGTTTAACTGCAGCAAGCCAGCGTTGACTCAGTGGCTAACTTGAACTACGATTGCAAGCAACTCTTTTGAGGTGGCGCACACGAGTCCACATATTCACCATTCAAATACACCACTATGGAACCGCTCCCGTCTCCCTATGAGAAGGCCATCCATAGCACTCACACTTATCTTGTGAGTTTTAGAGTATCCACTTTCACTTGTCTATGAACTATGCAAGGGGTCCAAGTTTCCATATCTGAGGAATCCGGCTATTCGAATAGATAATGATAACCCTGCAGGGGTGCACTTCTTCACACATGCTCCCACCACTTACCGTTGTTTACACGACATGTACTCGGCAACCTTCAAGCGGAAGCCCAACGAGGGTGTCGGCCACGGCCTACCTAAACACTCAAGTCTCTAGTCCAGGTTTATCGCCTATCCAGGTTCCATCCGCAGGGAGTCCGGCCGAGGTTTCCACATACGGCCCCGAACGATGTGTACATGGTTCCAAGACACCAAACGGGCGCCAGGCATGCCCGGCCACGGTGTATCTACCGCATCATAGCCCACCCCTAGGCTCAGCGCTACGCACGGCCGCCAACACATAACCTAAAAACACCAGAAACTAGTTGCAACTCCTGGACAGGGTACTAGGGTGATTAAGAAGCCGAGAGGGTCAGTTAAGGATCCCAATGAGTTGTAGTAGCTATTCATGGATCACAGACACAGAACTCAGTTCCTGAGGACGGCTGCAATGAGACAACCCACCATGTACTCCTACATGGCCTCTCACCGCTACCTTTACCAAATCGTGTTCACACACTTAGCTCACACACAGTAGGACATGTTCACAACTTTCCAATTCATCCCCGATGAATCAGACCTGACACAACTCTAAGCAATAGCAGGCATGACAAGCAAACATGAATGAGTAGGAACATCAGGGCTCAAACAACTCCTACTCATGCTAGTGGGTTTCATCTATTTACTGTGGCAATGACAGGTCATGCAGAGGATAAGGGGTTCAACTACCGCAACAAGTAACAGATGAATCGTTGTTGTCCTAATGCAGTAAAAGAGAGCAGGATCGAGGGAGTGGGGTTGTATCGGAATGAACAAGGGGGTTTTGCTTGCCTGGCACTTCTGAAGATATCATTGGGTCTTCATCAGTGTCAACGATCACAACGTCTGTACAACGTCTATCGAGAGGGGACAACCACCGGTAACAGAGAAGGAACACAATCAATGCAATGCACAACATGATGCATGACAATGACATGGCAATATGTTGTTTATTGAGCTAATGCAACTAGCAACACAATTAAATGAAGTTGGTTTGAACCCAAGTTCAAATTCAAACTCCACATGTGGTTATTTAAATACCATTCATTTGATTTGTCCTAAACGGTGGCCTTAAGTTGTTCTAACATGCATGAAAATGGTACAGATGGATTCCTTGAATTTTTCTGATAATTTTTCATATATAATTTATTTCATTTGGAGTTACGGTTGAATTTCTATGATTTTTCGAAGTTTTGGGCATTTTCTGGAATTTCTGGATTATTTTAAATCCAGAAAATGATTAACTGCGTCAGCATTGCATCATGCTGGCATCAGCATGTCAACAGGGCTGTACAGCTCAAACCTGACGGCTGGGCCCCACTAGTCAGTCTCACAGTTAACTATTTGGGTTAACTAGACTAACTAAACAACACTGGGCCCACTGGTCAGTGACTAACTAAACTAACTTAATTAAGTTTAGCTCTAACTAACTGGGTTAGCCGGGCGAGGCCCGCATGTCAGTGACTCAAGGGTCAAACAGGGGTCAACCTCGGGTCAAACCCGACGCTAACTGGGCTTTGACCCACTGCGGGGCCCGCTGTCAGTGACTAACTGAGGTCCAGCTGGTGGGGATTAGCACTAATGACCCCGCCATGTCGGCTGTCGCCGGAGTTGGCCGGCGGCGACCAAACCCGCGGCGGCAACGCGCCGGACTTGCGCTAAAGGCGACGGGGGCGGTGGCTAAGGGCATCGGGGCGTAGCCCGGACTCGCCCGCATCCAGGGAGGTAGGTGGGTGGCCGTGGGGGCGCCGGAGCTCGCGGTGGTGGCCAGAGCTCGGGTGTGCTCGGGTTCGGCGCTGGGATGCACAACAGGGGCGTGGAGAGAGGCCACGGCCTCTTGGGAGTGTGGCAAACGTGGTAACACGCTCGGTTTTGAGCCCGCGTGGCTGTGGCCACGTCGACGGTGTCGCCGGCGGAGCAGAGTGCTCGGGCTCGATGGAGCTGGCGGCTAGGGGGCGCAACCGAGGCGTAGAGGAGGGGTGTTAGGGGCAGGGGCTCACAGTGGATGCAGAGGTGGCCTCGGCATGCTCGGGGAAGCACCGGAGCGAGCGGGGCGGCGAGAGGCATCTCCGGTGGCCGGCGACGAAGACGATGAAGATGGCGTCGATGCAAGGCCTCCGGCGAGGCGTGGCCGGATGGAGAGGACGAGGGAGGCGTGGCGATGCTCGTGGACACGTCGGGGAGGCGAGGGGAGGACGGAGGCCGCGTCTACGGCGTACGGCGGCGACGAGCTCCGCTCGGCTTCGGGAAAGCAAGGGGAGGGGAGAGAGCTGCGAGGAGGAAGGAAGTGCAGAGGGTCGAGGGAGGGTGTGTGGCGCCCTCGGGTTGATCCAGTGGCGTGCAGGCAAGCAGGAGGTGGCCGGCGTGTGCGCGCGCGCATCGGGCACACGCCCTCCTGCCTACTGGCAGGAGGTTGAAGACGGTGGCGGCTGCGGTGGGCTGGGCTGCTGCTGGGCTGCACGGTGTTGGGCTGCGGATGGGCTGCCGGGTAAGTTAGGTGGGTTTCCTTCCTATTCTATTTTTCTTCTGTTTTCTACTTTTCTGCTGTTGTTTTGGCTTTAGTAAAAATACTAAAGCATTTTGTAAAATGCTGGAATAATTTGGGGACACTCTCTAGATTATTCTAGTGGCCCACATTTAATTTCAGCATTATCTGAGCATTTAATTTATTTATAGTATTTAAATGCCCAAAGTCAAATACAATATGAATTAATTCAAAAATCCAGGAATGACCTAGAAATATGTTCATCATTTTTGGCAGAGGTTTTCACCCTTATCAGAAATCATGAACATTTTCAAAGGGCATTTTTGGGTTCATTGAAAATGACTTTAGTTGAACCTATTTGAAATCCATGTGGTGCTAGGGTTTGAACATCCCCATTTCAAGTTTCTGAGAAAAAGTAAACATGATGCATGGAGCTTATGCAAGGATAGGCAAGACTAAGCTAGGGCTATGACACTGATAGTGTGTAAAAACGGTCTACCAAGAATAATTGGACAAGACAGATTGCAATCAATATCAAGAACAATAAAATCTTTGGGCATATAATTCCTATTTGCAAGAATAAGAACATCATTAATTCTTCCCATAGGCTTTTTAATAGTAGAATCCGCCAAGTGCAAATTTAAAGAGCACTCTTCAATATCAGTAAGACCAAGCACATCACATAAATATTTCGAAATTGCCGAAACACTAGAACCCAAGTCACATAAATAAAAACACTCATCATTTTTAATCTTTACTATGATCGTAGGTTCCCATCATCATGTAATTTTCTAGGAATTGAAACTTCTAATTCCAATTTTTCTTCCAAAGCTTTCATCAAAGCATCAACAGTATGTTTAGTAAAAGCTTTATTTTGTTCATAAGCATGGGGCGAATTCATCACGGATTGCAATAAAGAAATACAATCAATCAAAGAGAAACTATCATACTTAAAGTCTTTGTAATCAAAAAGAGTGGGCGCATCACTAGTTAATGTTTTGACCTCTTCAAACCCACTTTTATCAATTTTCTCAACAAGAATTTCACCCTCCGAATTATTGGGACGCCTTCTAGCTAGTTGACTCTTCACCAATCCCTTTATCATCAACCTTAATTTTACTAAACATTGAATCAATAAAATAAACACCAATCATTTTAAGATCTTCATCACTTTTATCAAAGCAATAACTAGAAAATGTTTTTCTAAAAATTCTCTTCCAGCTCTAAGCATATTAAAGCAATAACTAGAAAATGGTTCTTTTCGTACTTTCATCCATAGAAACATATAAAGCTTTGATTGATTACTCTACTTTAGGCACAAAAATTTTTATCTTGATATTTTCCACATCATGAGAAATGCTATCAATACTTCTAGACAAATCATCAATCTTATTCAACTTTTCTTCCATTGTAGCATTGATAACTTTTTGCATGTTGATAAATTCTTTAATATTATTATCAAGATCAGAGGTGTTCATATTATTATTATGAGAAGGATTAACATAGGAATTACCATAATTATTAGAGGAATTACTATGAAAAGACCTAGGATTAAAATTACCTCTATAATCATTGTTATTGAAATTGTTTCACGAGATAAAATCACATCTATGACATCACTATTTTTCTCAATCAAAGTGGGCAAAGGCACATAATTAAAATCAATAGGAGCACTTTTACTAGCAACAAATTTCATAAGAGCATCAACTTTTTCACTCAAAGAAGAAATTTATTGTCACAGCCTAGCTAGTCATGCTTTAGAATGTTGCATCATGTCTACCTTTCATCAGAAACTTGAATTGGGGAAGACAGAACCCCCAGCACCCCCTCTGGAATCAACTAAGGTTTACTAAAATTATTTTCAATGAACCTGAAAGGCCCTTCTAAAAAGTTCACTCTCTTTGTCTTGGGATAGAACCTCTGGCAAAATTGGTGCACAATTTTCTAGGTCAACAGAAGGTCATTGAATTAAATCATATGTAATTTGCATTTGGGCATTTGAATGCTAGTAAATATTTTAAATGCTCAAATAATTCTGAAGATAAGTGTGGGCTGTTGGAAATATTCTAAACAGAGCCTCTGATTATTTTCAGGATTTTTAGAAGTGCCTAGCTATTTTTAATAAAGCCACAAACCTACGGAAAAATAGAAAAACAGAAATTAAAAGAGAGGGAGAGAACTTACCTGGCCGCAGCCCATCAGCCGGCCCACCTGGCGGCCCAGCGCTGTGCTGGCCCATGCCAGCCAGCTGCTTCGTCCCCTCCAGGCAGGCAAAGAGCTGACGCCGGCGAGCACGAGCTCGCCACGGCGCCAGCAGCTTGCCGCGTCGCGCGCCTGGACACTGGATAGGCTCCACGTCGCTGCCCCGACCCCGCGGACACCCCACTCGCCCCCCTGCCTCTCTCCCTCGCTCTCCCGCACCATGGCCGACGCACCTGCCGCCACACCGCCGCCGTAGTCACACCCTTCGTCGTCCCCGCGCCGAGCCACCGTGTCCAGAAGCTCCGCCGCCCTCCACTCCTTCGAGCAAGCCGAGCCCCGAGCGCTCGCTTGCCCCGCAGCCTCTGCAACAACCTCGCCCGACTCCGCCATCGCTGAAGATCCTCTTCGTCATCGCCACCGCATCAGCTCGTCCCCGACTGCGCCGTCCATCCCTACGTGACCGCCGTGAGCTCAGCTACCTCCCCATCCTCTCCGTTTGCCTTCTCGTGCACCGTAGCAACAGCATGAAGCTTCACCGCACGTGCCACCGCCGAGCTCGTCGCCGACGTGTCTCTGGCCAACCATCGGCCACACCACCGTGTCCCACACACTCACTGCACCCCCAGGAGGCCGTAGCACCCCTCTGCGCCCCCTGCCGTGCCTTCTAACGTTGTTTCCGTGCACGCCCAAACTCCGGCCGCCGCCTGGCTCGACGCCGGCATCATCTTCGGCCATCCCCGCACACACTGCTTGCTCCACTCGGCGCGCGAGTTCACCAGCAGCACGTAGATGCCCTCCGCCGGCCATTTGGTCGCCGGAGGAGGAATCCCGACGCCCTCCGCCGCGTCTGTCCTCGCCGACGGCTTAACGCCGGCAGGTTTGACCCGTTGACCTTGACTAGGTGGGCCCAGGTTAACTCCCCTGAGTCTATGACAAGTGCGCCCCCCCCCCCCTCCTCTGCTAATTAACCCATATTAGTTTTAACTAAATTTAGTTAGTCTAAATAACTGCTGACACGCGGTACCCACTGGTCAGGTTGACCTAGATGTCCCCGATGACCACTGACGTCACCCTCACGCACTACTGACGCAATAACTAATTTCTAGATTTATTTTTATATAGAGAATTTCAGAAATTGTTGCAACTTTAAAAAAATCATAGGAATTAATCTGTAACTCCAAATGAAAAGATTTATATATGAATTTTGATCAGAAAAATTCAATCTATCCATTGGTAATGGTTTCATGCATGACAAAACAAGTTAACCTTGCTGTTTAAGCAAAATAAGATAATGCACTAATATGGCTATGTCAAATGGGTTCATTCCTTTCTGTTTTAGCTTGCATTAGGCCAAGACACATTCATTTTGCCATGTCATAGCATGCATCATATTGTTGCATATTGTCATGTGTTGATTATGTTCGGTGTGTCTTTCGTGGTAGGTTCTGCCTCTGAGGATAACCCCGAATATCCGTCTGAAGGGCAGTACCCTACTACCACTACATCAGGTAAGCAGCCCCATTGATCATATCGATACAATCCCATGTTCTCGCCTCTGCTCTCATTTACTGCATTAAGACAACAACGTTTCAAACTGCTGTGTGCTACGGTAGTTGAAACCTTATCATCTGCATGACCTGTCATTGCCACAGTAATTAGATGAAACACACTAGCATGTGTAGGAGTTGATTGAGCCATGTATGTGTTTCCTACCTTGCTATGCCTGCTATGCTTAGAGTTGTGTCAGGTCTGGTTCATCTGGTTGATGGGCTAGAGTGAAATGATTATGTCGGTAATGTGAGGGATGTGTTGAACATGTTTTGGTAAAGGTATCGATGAGAGGCCATGTAGGAGTACATGGTGGGTTGTTTCATTGAGGCCGTTCATAAGAACTGAGATCTGTATGCGTGATTTAAGATTCAGCTACTACCACACATTGGCCCTGAAATATGACCCCGCTCGACTCACTGACCCCTCTCGTCTTCTGTCTAGGAGTTGCAACTAGTTTCTGGTATTTGTAGGTTATCTGTTGGCGGCCGTGCGTAGCGCTGACCCTAGGGGTGGGCTATGATGCGGTAGATACACCGTGGCATGGTGTACCGAGTCACCCGTTTGGTGTCTCGGGAACCCTGCACACATCGTTTGGGGCCGTTGAGGACACCCCGGCCGGATTTCCTTGAGGATGGAACCTGAATAGGTGATAAACCTAGACTGGAGACTTGCGCGGTTAGTCAGGTCGTGGTCTACACCCATGTCGGTTTTCGCTTGAAGTCTACCGAGCACATGTCGTGTGCAGATGCTATGTGGTGGAAACATGTGTGATGAAGTACACCCCTGCAGGGTATAAAACTATTCGAATAGCCGCGTCCGCGGTAAAGGACTACTTGGTTGCCTATACAGTTCATAGACAAGTTAATGGATACTACTAAAAGACTCAAGATAAGTGTGAGTACCGAGGATGGCCCTCTCGTAGGATGACGAGGAGGATCCCCGATGGAGTATTGTGTTGGTGATTAGTGGACTCGTGTGCGAAAACTATTTTACTAGTGGTATCCCGTAGGATAGCTTAGCCAAGAGTCAAAGCTGGCTTGCTGCAATAACTCCACCACCTTCTTGAGAATGAGCATGTATAGTAGGTTCTAATGTAAGACTTGCTGAGTACCTTTGTACTCATGTTTGCTTAATTACCGTTTTCAGACGACAACACCGTCCCCTCCGATGGGTTTTATGTAGATCTCGACGTCGATGAGTGACTTGCCACCCAGGTGGTGATCCTGGCCATGGAGGGGCTTATGTAGATAGACAGGCTTCGAGAAGCCTTCTTTCTTTCTTGTGTCTCTACTCAGACTATTAGCTTCCGCATGTGCTTGTATGCTTGTATGACTTGAGTGTCGGGTCATGTGACCCCTACCTATATGAACTTGTTATGTATGGCTCTCTGGAGCCTTCAAATAAAGTACTTGAGTTGTAGAGTTTTGTTGTGATGCCATGTTGTATTTGCACATATCGAGCATATTGTGTGTATGATTGAAATGCTTGGTATGTGTGGGATCCGACAATCTAGTTGTTTATCCTTGGCAGCCTTTCTTATGGGGAAATGTAGTCTAGTGCTCCTCGAGCCATAGTAGTCCGCTACAGCCCGGTTCACCAGAGTCCTGCTAGCCTAGCACTACTGCTCAGGACACTTGACTGGCCGGCATGTGATTCACTTCGTTCCTATGTCTGTTCGTTCGGGGAAATGTCACATGGTGACTTCCGGAGTCCTGCCTAGCCTGCTACAGCCCGGGTTCCCGGAGTCCTGTTAGCCCAGTGCTACAGCCCGGATTCACACACTGATGACCGACATGCTCGATGTGATTCATGTATGCCTGTCTCCATAGGTTTGTGCCGCTTTGGGTTCACGACTAGCCATGTTGACCCGGGTTCTCTGTCATATGGATGCTAGTGACACTATCATATACGTGAGCCAAAAGGCGCAAACGGTGCCGGGCCATGGTAAGGCGACACCCGTGGGGATACCGTGCGTGAGGCCGCAATGTGATATGAGGTGTTACCGGCTAGATCGATGTGACTTGGAATCGGGGTCCTGACAGCGTTGGTATCAGAGTCGGACTGCCTGTAGGTTCGTTGAGCCAACCTGGTCGATGTCGAGTGTAGAAATGCTTTAGTTATATGTAGGGGAATTGATTGTGGGAGGGAACGTAAGGCTCTTTTTACTCCTTTACCTTATGCCCTCTGATCTGAGTCATTCTCTTCTCATTCAACGTGGGTTAAGGACTAGGCTCTCTTCTTCTGTCAGGTTCACGTGTTACTAATCCGTAGTAACTTATAGGATTGTTGGTTACCAGCCTCAGTTCAGTTTCTACCACTTTGAGTATGTTGCCAGTTGAATCAGAACCTTTATATGATGTTGTTGAGTGGTATTGCAAACTGTTGTGGATGTCTCAAATCTTTTTCTGAGCATTTACATCTGTTATGCTGTCCAATTTTCCCTAGAAATTCTAATGTCTTTGCATTGTGGTTGTTCTTTCAGATGGCCACTCATGCTCAAAACCAAGTGGTTCGCCTGACCCGGTGCCTCGATGTGCCCGGTCATAATGCTATGTTAGTCCGGGTAATGATCGAGACGAGTTACCGTTGGTATCCCGAATACACTATCGAAGAGCAATTCCGAGACTTTAATCAAAGCCAATATTTCTGCACCGTCAGGATATTTCCTTCTTATCCTGGATCTACCGAGCCCCTCCACTGTTCCTATGGACTCGGGGTTACTGTTGAGATGGTTGTGCAGGATGCTACCTATTCCATGATGACCATCATGCGAGTCCAGACTGGCCTGCTTCGGAACACCGACTTCTGTTATATGCCAGCTTCACTTCCGGGAGCGCAAGGGTATCTCCAGGCTATCTATGCTGACTCCACACGTGAGGACTCACTAACTCGCACCACTACCGAGATGCTCGAGGATAAGGACCGAGAGAATCGGGCCTTGAGACTAGAGCTTTTCAACACCCATGCTGATCATTGGGCCACTTTGACTCGGTTTGCACCTGCTATGCAAGCTGGATGTATGGATACAAGGGATCTGTATCCTGTGAGATCTGCTCTGCCAGACATGGTGGATTGGCGTGATGTGGGAGGCATCACCCCACCCCGTGGTCCCCGCAGGCCACCGTTTGTTGGTCCAAGACCTCATCCTAGCCCCTACGGTCCACAAGCTCCTTAGGACCGTCTGTTCTCGGATGATCACGTTGAACTTCCAGGCTATGGAGGTGACTTCTATGAGGACTACTACGGAGCCGTCTGAGTTAGTAGTAGTATCACTAGTATTGTAATAGTTGTATTTCCACTGTCCTGCGTGACTTGTGGAATATGACTTAGTGTGTAATCAATTCTGGAGGTGTAGAAAAATAATGTATAGGAGCTTGGAATGCCTCAGATGAGATGTAACGTCTTTCATCATAGTTGTACTGTAGCCTGGGCTTGTACTAAACTATGTATGGTGTGTATGACCGTTGGTATATATATGGCAGTTCTATATTACCATGTCATACGGATGAACATCTCTGCATTCTGTGTTATCCATTGCATTCTACACTTCCTTGCTAAGTTGTGCCATCCTTATCTAAACCGTTGTATTGATTTCTCCTAGGATGGTCAACACCCGCAGCAACCCTGCTACCCCGGAGCAAGGGGAAGCCTGTGCAGTTAGGGGTGAAAATCTGCCTCACCCGCCTTCTCTGGCCGAAGTGATGCTGGAGGCGGAAAGAAACAAGCGTGAGACTAACCGCTTGCTAGAGCGGATTGAGCAGAACACTGCACGCCATCAGCGAAATGACTTGGTGTCAATCAATGACTTCATCAAGTTGTACCCACCAAAGTTTAACCACTCTGTCGAGCCCCTCGACGCAGATGACTGGCTTCGCAACATCACCCACAAGCTACGTTCTGCCAACGTAGCCGAAGCTGATAAGGTTACTTATGCTGCCTATCACCTCGAAGGCCCTGCTAGCCTTTGGTGGGAAAATTTTGAAGCTATGCGCCCGGTCGGCCAAATCACTACTTGGGCTAAATTCAGTGAGGCTTTCCGTGAGCATCACATCCCAGAAGGTCTCATAGATCGCAAGAGGGAAGAGTTCTGCAATTTCACCCAAGGAAGACTGACTATGGATGCATATAGTTGTGAATTTGGGAATCTGGCATGATATGCTCCTGAATAGGTATCCACCGACGCTAAGAAGTAGGCAAGGTTCCGCAAGGGACTTAGCCCTAAGCTTCGCCGTGATCTTCGTCTGCATGAGTGCACCTCCTTTCAGAAGTTGGTCAATAAAGCCATCAGTGCTGAGACAGGCCAGTCTGACTATGACGCTTCACACAAGCACTCTTGTGATTTTGGCTCTTCATCCGGCTCTGGATCTCAGAAGTGCCGGGTGTGGATTCCAAGCACGGCACTGCCACCCAGGTTCATTCCGAGGCCATCCTTTGAGGCGCCTCGTCCCAACCAGCAGTTTGCACCGCCCAAGCCCTATGGTGGCCCTGCTGCTAATGCTGCTCCACGCCCCAATGTTGTGACATGTTTCAAGTGTGGAGAGCCGGGTCACTATAGTCGAGAGTGTCCCTAGAACAACAACCCCAGTCAGTCTGGAAAGTCTGTTGGTCGTGGTAAGCCAGCGGGAAAGACATTCTATGCCAAGCCGGTCACCACTGCACGTGGCCATGTCAACTATGTCTCAGGCGAGGAGGCTCATGAGGATCCTAGCGTTGTCCTTGGTACGCTCCTTGTTAATTGCCATCCGGCATCTGTTCTTTTCGATACTGGAGCATCTCATTCATTCATATCTGAGAGCTATGCTCGATTGCATAACACAACATTCTGTGACATGCCCACTTCCATGGTAATTCAAACTCCGGGTTCCAAATGGCAAACTTCTAGAGTAAGCCATGGGAATGAAATTCCTGTCGATAGACTTGTCTTCCTTGCATCTTTAATAGCTCTCAAGTCCTCAGACATAAACATCATCTTGGGTATGGACTGGATGTCAGCTCATTATGCTAAGATTGATTGTGCCACTAGAACCGTTCAACTTACTCACCCATCGGGCAAGACAGTCAATGTCTTAACTCGAATGGCCAAACGCCAGCTTTACTCCCTAAATGCCAACCCCCTTCCAGATCTTGAAGATATTCTGGTAGTCTGGGACTTTCCGGATGTCTTTCCAGAAGAACTGCCAGGTGTTCCACCTGACAGGGATGTCGAGTTTGTGATAGATCTTGTTCCAGGAACCGTTCCAATTTCTAGAAGACCCTATAAGATGGCACCCTTAGAACTATCCGAGCTTAAGAACCAACTCGATGAGTCCTTGAAAAAGGGTTTCATTCGTCCTAGTTTCTCTCCTTGGGCTTGCCCCTTCCTCTTTGTCAAAAAGAAGGCTGGAACGGATCGGATGGTTGTAGATTACCGACCTGTCAACTTGGTCACTATCAAGAACAAGTATCCGCTTCCAAGGATCAACGATCTGTATGACCAGCTCGCTGGATCCTCAGTCTTTTCCAAGATGGATTTGAGGTTGGGATACCATCAAATCAAAATCAGAAACGGGGACATTGCCAAAACGGCCTTTGTTACTCGTTATGGCCAATACGAGTACACTGTTATGTCCTTCGATTTAACCAATGCCCCAGCCACCTTCTCTCGGTTAAAGAACTTGGTCTTCATGGAGTATTTGGATAAATTCGTCGTAGTATACCTCAATGACATACTCATCTACTCCAAGAATGAAGAGGAACATGCCGAACATCTAAGGCTGGTATTGACGAAACTTCGAGAGCATCGCCTTTATGCCAAATTCTCCAAGTGTGAATTTTGGTTGCCAGAAGTGACCTATCTAGGCCATGTAATCTCTGGTAAGGGTATTGTTGTCAATCCCGAGCGAGTTCAAGCCGTCCTTGATTGGACTCCACCTGAGACGGTCAAGCAAGTTCGGAGCTTCCTTGGCTTAGCGAGCTATTGCCGCCGCTTCGTCGAGAATTTCTCCAAGGTTGCTAAACCTCTAACTGAACTCCTCAAGAAAGATAAAAAGTTCAAGTGGACCCCACAGTGCGAGTTCAGCTTTCAGGAACTGAAAAGACGCCTGACATCTGCTCCCGTACTGGTACCACCAGATTTCTCCAAGGACTTTATTATCTATTGCGATGCCTCGCGACAAGGACTAGGTTGCATACTCATGCAAGATCGTCAGGTAATTGCCTATGCTTCACAGCAATTACACCCACATGAGGAAAATTATCCCACACATGATCTAGAGCTTGCAGCTGTAGTCCATGCACTTAAAACTTGGCGACATTACCTCCTCGGTAATCGTTGCGAGATCTTCACCGATCACCAAAGTTTGAAATATATTTTCACCCAACCGGATTTGAATCTTAGGCAACGACGTTGGGTCGAGTTGATCTCGGATTACGACTTAGGAATAGCTTACACCCCGGGCAAAGCCAATGTCATGGCTGATGCGCTAAGTCGTAAATCTTATTGTAACAACCTAATGTTACAACAAAGTCAACCACTTCTCCATGAGGAATTTCGTAAGCTTAGTCTTCACATTGTTCCTCGAGGATTCCTATCCACCCTGGTGGCGAAGCCTAACCTTACGGATCAAATCATAACTGCCCAGAAACGTGATAAGGGCATATCCCGGATTAAGAAAAACATTGCTAGCGGAGTTGCTAAATGTTTTTCCATGGATGAGCGAAGTGTTGTCTTCTTCGAGAACCGCTTGGTGGTTCCCAAGAAACAACATTTACGCCAGTTGATTCTTAAGGAAGCTCATGAATCCCCTCTCACCATTCATCCCAGTAGTACCAAAATGTATCAAGACCTACGCCAGAGGTTTTGGTGGACTAGGATGAAGAGAGAAATTTCTCAATACATTTCTAGCTGCAACGTCTGTCGTCGTGTTAAAGCAGAGCATCAACGACCTGCTGGCACCCTTCAACCTTTGGCTATTCTTGAGTGCAAATGGGATAAAAATCAGTATGGATTTCATTACTGGGTTTCCCAGGACCAAGAGAGGGAATAATGCCATCTTCGTCATGATCGACCGTCTTTCCAAAGTAGCCCATTTCCTACCTGTTTGTGAGAGTATCACCGCTAGCCAGCTAGCTGATTTATACATCTCCTGAATAGTGTCTCTTCATGGTGTCCCATTGGAAATTAACTCAGACCGTGGGAGTCTCTTCACCTCTCGATTTTGGGGAAGTTTCCAAAATGCTATGGGAACTTGTCTCTCTTTTAGCACCACCTTCCATCCTCAATCAAGTGGTCAAGTAGAGCGAGTCAATCAAATTTTAGAAGATATGCTCCGAGCTTCTGTCATCTCATTCGGAATGGGTTGGGAGAAATGCCTTCCATTCGCGGAGTTTGCTTATAACAATAGTTATCAAGCTAGCTTGGGCAAAGCTCCTTTCGAAGTTCTCTATGGACGAAAATGTCGAACGCCTCTTAACTGGTCAGAAACTGGGGAAAGACAACTCTTTGGCCCAGATATGATCCAGGAAGCAGAAGAGCAGGTTTGCGTTATTCGTGAGAAATTGAAAACGGCCCAATCTCGCCAAAAGAGTCAATATGACCGCAAGCATAAGCCTATGTATTATGAAGTTGGCGAGAAGGCTTACCTTCGGGTTACACCTTTAAAGGGAACCCATTGATTCAGTATCAAGGGCAAGTTGGCTCCTCGTTATATTGGACACTTTCGCATTCTTGCCAAATGAGGAGAAGTTTCCTACCAATTGGAACTACCTTCGCATCTTTCCAGAGTTCACGATGTCTTCCACGTTTCTCAACTCAGGCGTTGCTTCGCGGATCCTATCCGTGGAGTGGACCACGAAACGCTTGATCTACAAGATAACCTCTCATATCAGGAATATCCCGTTCGTATCCTTGATCAAGCCGAGCGTACCACTCGACGCCATAATATCAAGTTTCTCACGGTTCAATGGTTACACGATTCCGAGCAAGAAGCTACTTGGGAAAGGGAGGATCGTCTTCGACTCGAGTACCCCACCTTCTTCCCGGCGGATTCTAAATCTCAGGACGAGATTCATTTGAGTGGGGGTGAGTTGTCACATCCTAGCTAGTCATGCTTTAGAATGTTGCATCATGTCTACCTTTCATCAGAAACTTGAATTGGGGAAGACAGAACCCCCAGCACCCCCTCTGGAATCAACTAAGGTTTACTAAAAATATTTTCAATGAACCTGAAATGCCCTTCTAAAAAGTTCACTCTCTTTGTCTTGGGTTAGAACCTCTGGCAAAATTGGTGCACAATTTTCTAGGTCAACAGAAGGTCATTGAATTAAATCATATGTAATTTGCATTTGGGCATTTGAATGCTAGTAAATATTTTAAATGCTCAAATAATTCTGAAGATAAGTGTGGGCTGTTGGAAATATTCTAAACAGAGCCTCTGATTATTTTCAGGATTTTTAGAAGTGCCTAGCTATTTTTAATAAAGCCACAAACCTACAGAAAAATAGAAAAACAAAAATTAAAAGAGAGGGAGAGAACTTACCTGGCCGGAGTTCGGGCATGCACAGAAACGGCGTTAGGAGGCACGGCAGGAGTTGCAACTAGTTTCTGGTGTTTGTAGGTTATGTGTTGGCGGCCGTGCGTAGCGCTGACCCTAGGGGTGGGCTATGATGCGGTAGATACACCGTGCCACGGTGTACCGAGTCGCCCGTTTGGTGTCTCGGGAACCCTGCACACATCGTTTGGGGTCGTTGAGGACACCCCGGCCGGATTTCCTTGCGGATGGAACCTGAATAGGCGACAAACCTGGACTAGAGACTTGTGCGGTTAGTCAGGTCGTGGTCTACACCCACGTCGGTTTTCGCTTGAAGTCTGCCGAGCACATGTCGTGTGCAGACGCTAAGTGGTGGAAACATGTGTGATGAAGTACACCCCTGCAGGGTATAAAACTATTCGAATAGCCGTGTCCACGGTAAAGGACTACTTGGTTGCCTATACAGTTCATAGACAAGTTAATGGATACTACTAAAAGACTCAAGATAAGTGTGAGTACCGAGGATGGCCCTCTCGTAGGATGACGAGGGAGGATCCCCGGTGGAGTATTGTGTTGGTGATTAGTGGACTCGTGTGCGAAAACTATTTTACTAGTGGTGTCCCGTACGATAGCTTAGCCAAGAGTCAAAGCTGGCTTGCTGCAATAACTCCACCACCTTCTTGAGAATGAGCATGTATAGTAGGATCTGTTGTAAGACTTGCTGAGTACCTTTGTACTCATGTTGCTTTAATTACTGTTTTTAGACGACAACACCGCCCCCTCCGACGGGTTTTATGTAGACCTTGACGTCGATGAGTGACTTGCCACCCAGGTGGTGATTCTGCCCATGAAGGGGCCTATGTAGATAGACAGGCTTCGTCAAGCCTTCTTTCTTGCTAGTGTCTGTACTCAGACTAATTTGCTTCCGCATGTGCTGGTATGCTTGTATGACTTGAGTGCCGGGTCATGTGACCCCTACCTGTATGAACATGTTATGTATGGCTCTCTGGAGCTTGAAATAAAGTACTTTGAGTTGTAGAGTTTTGTTGTGATGCCATGTTGTATTTACACATATCGAGCATATTGTGTGTATGATTGTAATGCTTGGTATGTGTGGGATCCGACAATCTAGTTGTTTATCCTTGGCAGCCTTTCTTATGGGGAAATGTAGTCTAGTGCTCCTTGAGCCATAGTAGTCCACTACAGCCCGGTTCACCGGAGTCCTGCTAGCCCAGCACTACTGCTCAGGACACTAGACTGGCCTGCATGTGATTCACTTCGTTCCTATGTCTGTCCCTTCGGGGAAATGTCACACGGTGAGTTCCGGAGTCCTGCCTAGCCTACTACAGCCCGGGTTCCCCGGAGTCCTGTTAGCCCAGTGCTACAGCCCGGATTCACACGCTGATGACTGACATGCTCGATGTGATTCATGTATGCCTGTCTCCATAGGGCTGTGCCGCTTTGGGTTCACGACTAGCCATGTCGGCCCGGGTTCTCTGTCATATGGATGCTAGCGACACTATCATATGCGTGAGCCAAAAGGCGCGAACGGTCCAGGGCCATGGTAAGGCGACACCCATGGGGATACTGTGCGTGAGGCCGCAATGTGATATGAGGTGTTACCGGCTAGATCGATGTGACTTGGAATCGGGGTCCTGACATTTATTCAATCGAATTAACTTTTTTACTAGTAGGAGCTCTTTCGGTATGCCATTGTGAATAATTTGCCATAATGTTATCAAGCAATTTGGTGGCTTCACCCAAAGTAATTTCCATAAAAGTACCACCCACGGCGGAATCTAAAAGATTACGAGAAACAAAAGTCAACCCCGCATAAATTTTTTGTATGATCATCCAAAGATTTAACCCATGAGTTGGGCAGTTCCTTAGCATCATTTTCATCCTTTCCCAATATTGTGCAACATGCTCATGTTCAAGTTGCTTGAAATTCATAATCTAGGTTCTAAGGGATATAATTTTTGCGGGTGAAAAATATTTAGTAATAAAAGCATCTATGCACTTATTCCAATAATCTATACTATGGCAAGGCAACGAAGAAAACTAATTTTTAGCATGAGCTTGCAAAGAAAACGGAAATAATTTCAACTTCACTACATCATTGTCCACATCTTTTTTCTTTTGCATGTCGCATAATTCCACGAATGTGTTAAGATGGGACGTGACATCCTCATTAGGAGTACTGGAAAATTAATCTTTCATAACAAGATTCAGCAAAGCTATATTAATATCACAAGACTCCGGACTAGTGGCGGGAGGAGTAATCGGAGTGCCAATAAAATCATTGTTGTTGGTATTGGATAAATCACACAACTTGGTGTTCTCTTGAGTCATTATGGCTGCGCAACAAGATTGCACTCAAAAACATATCCGGCAAGAAAACGGCGAACGAAAAAGAGAGCGAATAAAACAACAAATTTTTGTGAAGTGGGGGAGAGGAAAACAAGATGCAAATGGTAAATAATGTGAATTTGCGAGGAGATGAGATTTGTGATTAGGAACCTAGTACCCGGCCACGATCCAGAAATTGGCACGTGGCTGGGAGACTATCTTGACTTGATCCTGCCCAGCACGGCGCAGAAATTCCTTTTGATGTCTGCTAGACTACGTCGGTATTTCCCCAAACAGGAAGGGATGATGCAACACATCAACGGTAGGTATTTCCCTTACTGATGAGACCAAGGTTAACGAACCAGTAGGAGAACCAAGCAACACTACGTAGACAGCACCTGCACACAAATAACAAATACTCGCAACCCGACGTGTTAAAAGGGGGTGTTAATCCCTTTCGGGTAATGGCCACAAAAATTGGCAAACGGACATGATAAAAATATGATAGATAGGATAAATAGATCTCGAATAAAATAAATTGCAGCAAGGTATTTTTGTAATTTTGATTTAATAGATCTGAAAATAAAAGGCAAATAAAATAGATCGTGAAGGCAAATATATTAAAGAATAGACCTAGGGGCCGTAGGTTTCACTAGTGGCTTCTCTCGAGAAAAATAGCAAGCGGTGGGTAAACAAATTACTATTGGGCAATTGATAGAAATTCAAATAATCATGACTTTATCCAGGCAATGATCATTATATAGGCATCACGTCCAAGATTAGTAGACCGACTCCTGCCTGCATCAACTAGTATTACTCCACACATCGACCGCTATCCAGCATGCATCTAGTGGATTAAGTTCATGTTGAAACAGATTAATGCACTAAGAACGATGACATGATGTAGACAAGATCTATTTATGTAGAAATAGACCCCATCTTGTTATCCTTAATGGCAACGATACATACATGTCCGTTCCCATTCTGTCACTGGGATCAATCACTTTAAGATCGGACCCATCACAAAGCACATCTTCCCATTGCAAGATAAATAGATCAAGTTGGCCAAATAAAACTCAAATATCGGAGAAGAAGTACGAGGCTATAAGCAATCATGCATATAAGAGATCAAAGAAGACTCAAATAACTTTCATGGATAAAAAGAGGTAAATCAGATCATAAACTCAAAGTTCATCGGATCCCAACAAACACACTGCAAAAGAATTACATCATATGAATTTCCAAGAGACTATTTGTATTGAGAATCAAGCGAGAGAGAGGAAGCCACCTAGCTACTAACTACGGACCCAAAGGTCTACAAAGAACTACTCACGCATCGTTAGAGAGGCACCAATGGACAACATGGTGTCATGATTGGATCTGATGTTTCTAGAACTTGCGGCGGCTATAATTAATTTTCGTCGACTCCCCTAGGGTTTATGCAATATTGGGGTATTTATAGAGCAAAGAGGCGGTCCTGGGGCCACACGTGGTGGGCACAGCCCACCAGGGGACGCCTGGGCCTCCAGGCGCGCCCTAGAGGGTTGTGCTCCCCTCAAAGCACCCTGAGGCGCTTCTCCGGCACATTGGATGTCTTCTGGCCCAAAAAAATTCATAAAAAGTTTCGCTGGGTTTGGACTCCGTTTGATATTGATTATATGCGATGTAAAAAACATGCAAAAACAGCAACAGGCACTTGGCACTATGTCAATAGGTTAGTACCAAAAAATGATATAAAACGACTATGAAATGATTATAAAACATCCAAGAATTATAATATAACACCATGGAGCAATCAGAAATTATAGATACGTTGGAGACGTATTAGTAAGCCGACCATGAATTGTACTTTGGTGCGACGGGCTCTATGGCATAAACATCCCAAAGTGCTCGTTTCTTCTCCTGTTTGGGGATGTGAGTGACATAGATCATGTTCACGTCCTTCACCTCGGGAGGGAATTGTTTCTGGCCTCCATTGTTCAGCCGCCGAGGTTCGTCCTCATCTTTGCTACAAAGATGGCTTTATTTGGACCCACCGTCGCCATTTTTCTGGCCTGCTTGAAGACCCAGCAGTTCTGATTGATATGATTTGCAGGTTTATCCGAGGTGCCATGGTCTGGCATGGTCTATCGAGGATTTTGTCCAGCTAGCTGGGTCCATCCTTGTTCCCTTTAAAGGCTTATTTTTCTATCCAGCTACAGGGTTGTTGAACCCAACATTAACCGTGACATCCTCGGTGTCGCTCCCACCATTCTTATGCATAGACTTATTCTTATTGCGCCTAGGCTTATCATCGCCATCGCGGGCTTCTGAGGTGCCACCAGCCTCACCGTTGTGAGAACTGCGGGGCAGCCAACTATCCTCTCCAGTGTAAAACGGGTCATACGTGAGCTAAAGGCTTCCATGGTCCTCGACTTATCCTTCCCAAGCCTGTGTGCAAGCCAGTCATCCCAGTTACTAGGCTAGAATGCGGTGATCGCCTCGGCGTTGGGGCAGTCAACTATATGTTTCTTTTTGGTTAGAACCTGATTCCAAAATTTCCTAGCCGACTCACTAGGTTGTTGAATAATGTGGCTGAGGTCGTCAGCGTCCGGAGGTTGGACGTAAGTGCCCTGGAAGTTTGCTCTAAAGGCATCCTTGAGTGTTTCCCAGCTCCCGATAGAGTGAGGAGGCAAACTATTCAACCAATGCCTCACTGACCCCTTGAGTTTGAGTGACGAGTATTTAATGGCATGGAGATCATCTCCATTGGCCATGTGGATGTGTGGGAGGAAATCTTCGATCCACATGGCTGGATCGGTCATTCCATCGTATTGCTCGATGTTAATTGGTTTGAACCCATCCAGGAACTGATGTTCCATGACCTTGTCTGTCAAACAAATAGGGTGAGCAGGTCCTCGAAACCGAGTAGTGTCATTCCAGACATTGGGAGACATTCGAGCATGCGATTGGTCCCGAGCCCGACTGTGCCTATCCAGTCAGGTCTCGTAGCCATCAAGCCAAGAAGGTGCACGCCCCCTTGATCCGTACATGGACCGAGTAGGTGCTCGATTTGCTTCTATTCGCCGTCGTGTGTCGTAGGGCTCGAGGTATTGAATAGGCTCTTTGTCATGATGGGGTCTTGTTTTTTGGCCATGTATATTTGCCCTTGTTGGCCTATTGCGCCCTCTAGGGAGTCGATCAGGTTGATCTCCAGACTGCTTGTTAAGAGCACATTATCACTGACATTTTCATCGAATTCTGGTAGTAGACGCCCATGGGAATAATATTTAGGCGCGGTATGGCTCCGTTCCTCAAGATGTTGCTCGCCCAAAAGGATTTCTACCCACTTGTCATTCAGCGCGTTCTGATCGGATTGCAGTTGTTGCTGCTTCCTCTTGATACTCCTGGTAGTGACTACCAGTCTCCGTCTGAACCATTCTTGCTCAAAAGGGTCCTCGGGGAGTACATAGTCCTTGGTTTCGAGGCTCTCATCCTCCTCGGATTCAGGTAAATATTTTTTGTCGGCCCCGTCGGAGAGATCATCGGGGTCCTCATCTTCATGGACTCCTGCGAGGTTGTTTTGCTGTCTTGGGGAGGCTTGAATGTCCTCTCATTGGTTATCAGTTTTGTCGCCCGCTGCGCCATTGTCAGTGGTGACGTTGTCGTGCCTGCTAGGACCCCATTGGTATCTTTGACGTGCCTGCGTCGGTGCCTTGATGGGTTCTTAGGTGTGTCCACCATATATACATCATAAGTGGATGTTATAGTCCATCTTCTAGTGTTAGCCGAAGGCGTAGTGGTTTCTGGAGTACCGTCGACATCTTCATCCATGTCGGTGGCCTCCTCATAGTCTAACTATCGGTTGAGTTATTGATCGTGTCGACTAGGTGGGTGGTGGGTGGGTTGGAAATTTCCCTGTCCTCAGCTTTAAGTCCGATTCCATCATATACAGCCTCCTCATAGTCTAACTATCGGTTAAGTTATTGATCGTGGCGACTAGGTGGGTGGTGGGTGGGTTGGAAATTTCCCTGTCCTCAGCTTTAAGTCCGATCCCATCATAGACCAAAGTCTGATCGTTTAATATTGATAAACTCTGAATGCAATCCAACATCTCATTAAGGTCGGACGGATCTTCAGTTTTTATGGCATGTCCAGAGGCCGGGCAGACTCGAACCATGATCCAGGCGCTAATTGACGTGAGGTCGGAGTCTTGGCTGGCCCATTTTTACTGTAGGCCACCAGTTGGGAGATTAGATCCATACTTGATGTAGGGTCCATGTTTGAACTCAGATTGGGTTCGGGGCCTGACTTGATGGTGAGGACCTCACCTGGTGTGGCTGCAACCGATTCCTTGGATGGGACCAAACCAATCGGGCGGCCGGATCCGAGGTTCAGATTCGAGATCGGTCTAGGGATTGAGCCTGCGGCAACCGACGGGTCTTTGGTTAGGCCTAAAGCCCATCCAGAAAGAACAAGCTCACCATGGGAATCCGCAGTGTAGTCCCAGCTTTCCAAAGTTACCACCTGGTCCAGGGCGAAGTTCTCGACGGGTGCGAGATGGCCCGTTCAGTCAGCATGAAGAACCAAGCTACCAAACATGAATAGTTGGCGAGGGACAAAGATTTCATCCTGGCCAACATTGCAATTCATCCACGAATTTACCATTGATCTTTTCTTTGATCGCACGACAGAACTCTCAATGAAAGCACCAAGTGGTAAAACCGGCAGACCTGAGGGGAGGCAGTCTGGAGTTGTGAATCTCGGATCAATGGTTAACAAGGGACGAAGGAGACAATATTTACCTAGGTTCAGGTCCTCTCGAAGAGGTAATACCCTACGTCCTTCTTTCATTGTATTGATGGTTGTGTATTGATGACGCACAAGTATAGGGGATCAATCGTAGTCCTTTCGATAAGTAATATAAGAGTGTCAAACCTAACGAGGAGCAGAAGGAAATGACAAGTGGTTTTCAACAAGGTAATTTCTTCAAGCACTGAAATTATTGGTAATGAATAGTTTGATAGCAGGTAATTTGTAACAAGAAAATAACAGTAACGGTAAATAAATTGCAGCAAGGTAGCCCAAGGATAGACCAAAACGGTCTCTTATAATAAGCAAAGCGTTCTTCAGGTACGCGGTAATTTCATCTAGTCACTTCCACAATGTTGGTTTGATCTGTTTTCGCTAGTTTGATAATTTGATATGTGGGTGGACCGGTCCTTAGGTGGTGTTCTTACTTGAATAAACCTCCTACTTATGATTAACCCCCACGCATGCATCTGCAACTATGAGAAAAGTATTAAGATAAAAATCTAACAATAGCATTAAACTTTTGGATCCAAATCGGTCCCTTACGAAGTACTCCCTCCGTTCCAAATTATTTGTCGTGGTTTTAGTTCAAATTAAAACTACGACGAGTAATTTGGAACGAAGCGAGTAGCGCATAAACTAGGGTTTAAGCTTCTGTCACTCTAGAAACCCATCATGTAATAACTACTCCACAATGCATTCCCTTAGGCCCAAGTATGGTGAAGCGCCATGAAGTCGACGTTCACATGACACCACTATCAGAATCACAACATACATATCGTCAAAATATCAAACACATATCAAGTTCACATGATTACTTGCAACATGACTTCTCCCGTGACCTCAAGAACAAAAGTAACTATTCACAAATGATAATCATGCTCAAGATCAAAAGGGTATTAAATAGCATAATGGATCTGACCAGATAATCTTCCACCAAATAAACCATATAGTAATCAGCTACAAGATGTAATCAACACTACTAGTCACCCACATGTACTAATCTGAGGTTCCGGTACAAAGATTGAACACAAGAGATGAACTAGCACTACAAAAAAAGGCACATCCGTGACATTTTGGGTTGAACGATTTTTTTTCTGTCATGCTTATGACACTTCTAAGATGATAATTGTGACAAAAACCCGGTATCATCATAGATGTGGTGCGCTCCTACTTCTATGACAGAAAATCATGATTGAAAATGGGCTTTTCGTCCTGGGCAGGAAGGAGACGTAATTGCATGACATTTTTTGTGCCGTCCATGACGGAAAAAACCATGGTACAAGCGAGGGCGAGGAATATATCGGGGAGTGCCCGGTTAGGGTTGTTGGTCGGGGCTGAGCGATGCCCGTTTCTCTCATACACGTACCGCAGGCCATGCGTTATTGAACCCACGCGATCGATCGATCCCAGGCTGTTAACTGAACCTGATCGAGCGATTCCTTCACAAGAGATGAAC
>NC_041380.1:171315214-171319986 GCF_002162155.2 Triticum dicoccoides
GAACAGTTCCTGGTTGGGGTTGGATGAACAGAACCCTGTGGTAGTAGAGGTCATTGCCGCTGGATGAACAGGATCCCATGGAGAGGGTTGGTTGAACAATAGCGGGTGGAGGGCTGGTTGAACAGTAGCCCATGGAGGGGTGGTTGAACAGGACCCCGTGGAGAGGGCTGGTTGAACAGTAGCTGGTGGAGGAGCGGTGGAGGCTGGATGAATAGGAGCCCGTGGATGAACAGTAGTTGGCGGAGGCTTGAGGAGGTCGACGTTGGATCAACAGTACCCCGTGGAGGCAGTAGACGGTGGATGAATAGTAGCCCGTCGAGTCCCTTCTTCGGTATGCCACACCCCTCCCGATGAACAGGACCCCCATTTTGACTGTAGGACGTCAAAGAGAAGTCCGTTTCCTCCGTTTTGCGGTATGCCACACCTCTCTGGATGAATAGGACTCCCATTCCGACCGTAGAGCTCCAACACAAGTCTGTTTCCTCAGTTTTGCTGCACGCCACACCCCTCCCGGTGAACAGGATGTTGTTTCGACCGTAGGCGGTCGAACACAAGGCCGTTTCCTCAGTTCTGCGGTACGCCAGGCCTCGTTTCGGCTGTTCCATCCAAGCCGGTTGGCTCCCGATGAACACGACGCATTCTGTTGCCTCCCGATGAACACGAAGATGTAGTTTCTCCGTTCCGACCCAGCCATGTACATGATCCCTGGCCGTACGTATGCGTGAATAGGCGTTCGAGACCCCGCCCGTATGTACGTACGTCGTTGTATTTACTTTATTGCACCCTAGATGTACGTACGTGTACATGTTATGTCCACACCTCTACTCTGACACGTGCCCTTCCTTACTCGGCCACGGTTCATCGATATAGCCTATAGACAGATCGATCGACCAGTATGTACGTACACGTTCACGACCAGAATGACAAAATGCTACGTACGCTTCTTCCAGGTGGGTCCTGACTGTCAAGGAGGATAAGGAGGCACTTCCTTGCGTGCGAAGATGTAGATGGTGGGTCCCAGCTGTCAGGGGGGAATATTTTTTTGCGAAATACGGTGGCCCGTTCGGTGGGTCCTTGCTGTCAGGTGGAGGAATCATTATTTTGTGCATAATAAGGTTGCACTTCCTTGTTGCAGCCATGGACCCACTTGTCAGCCTCTCCATGTACAGTACTCTTCTGATGGAAGTTGTTCCCTGACCACATTGACCACGCCGCACCGAGAGCACCAAGTCGATGGATGATGGCAAGGCCTAGGAAGGGGTCAACACGGAGCTGGGGAAGACGCAGCAGTGGATGCCCATGCGAAGAGGAGTATGAGGGTTCACTGGTTTGGCTGCGGTGTGAGGCTGCCATCGCCACAAAATAACAGGGGGTGTGGGTGAGTAGAGGGATGGCCTGACCAGAGGTTGGAGTAGGGGTGGTCAGGCCTCCGCGGCAGCACAACCGGCCACGGGAGGCAGGACTAGGTGGCACGGTCGGCGCTAGTTTGGCGGCTGGAGCAAGAAGACCAGAGGTTGAAGAAGCACGACGACAGTTGGATGGAAATCATACGGTCACCGCACCTAGAATCGTTTATATTGACTCAGTTGACAAAGCCCTGCGTCCGCGTCAACTTAGTAGGCCCACAAGAAAGCCTCGAAATATGGTGGGACCGACCTAGCAATGGGGCTATTCATTATTTTTGTGCGTAATAGCTGGTGGATCCGAGCTATCAGCAAGGGGAATGTTTTTTTCGCCAAATACAGAGGCTCTTCCTGTGGGTCCCAGCTATGAGGAGGAGGAAATATTATTTTGCGCGTAATAAGGAGGAACTTCCTACACGCAAAAAAAAGGAGCCACTTCCTTGCATGTGGACGTGGGCCAAACTATCACCTCTCTACGTACAGTACTCTTCCGATGGATGTCATTCATTGAGCATGCCATGCCGAGAGCACCAAGGTGGTGGACGACAATGAGGCCAAGTAAGGGAACGACCCAGAGTCGAGGAAGACTCGGAAGTTGTTTCCCACACAGAGTGGGTACGAGGGTTTACTTGTTCGGACGCAGTGTGAGGCTGCTGTCACCGGAGAATAACAGGAGGTGTGGGTGAGTAGAGGGATAGCCAGGCTCGGGATGCTAATATGGTGGGGACATGAGACCTGCCAGGCAGCGCAGCAGGCCACGGGAGGCGGGAGCAGGCAGTTCCATCAGCGCTAGTTTGGGCGACTGGAGCAGGAAAATCAGAGACTGAAGAAGCACGATTGTCGTTAGATTGACATCTAACAGTCTGATGCTGGTAGAGTCGATTGTTGACTAAGTTTCTTTTTTTGAGAAACCTTTTGTACGCATGAACTTAGTAGGCCCACAAGTCAGCCTCCAAATCTAAGGCCGACAACATAGAGCCCATTTGCTATTTTTTTAATAATTTGCAACCCATTTGCTAATTCTTAAGGAATTTATTATAGCCCATTTTTTGTGCAGGACCAGGGTCAAAAAGTTCAACCTTATTTTGCATATTTCGGTGGAGTCCGAACTGTTTTAATCTAGAAATGATAAAAATTTAATTTTTAAGAACTTATTGATTTGCCAAAAAATCGTTTAGTTTTTCTAAGAAAATAAGACATGGGACAATTGAGTTGGTTTAAGGGAAATCCGGTGGTAAAAAAATCAGTGCTGGGAAGGAAAAAAAATAAGGATGTAAATATGAAAAGAGAACTTTATGTATTTTCAATATAATAATACAGGTATATGAACTAGTAAAACTATAGGTAGAGATTAGAAAATGGAAGTAGGACATGGCGTTTTAAGAGGAAAATAGAACTGAGTTGTGTGTTTGATTCAGTAAAAAAACTGCCTGCGGATGTTCTAAGATAAAATCTAACAAACGCTGGCGGGCCAGATTCCAGAAGATACCTGCTGGATCTTTGTGCCCCATTGTCGTCATGGGCTGGGCCTGTTAAAAACAAAATCAAGCCTGGTCAGTCTACAGCCCAATTGAAAATTGCTCGACCTGAACAAACAATATACCTCCTGGATCCCAGTTATTAGTCTGTACTTGCAGAATTCTCTCGTTTATTGAGTACATTGAAGACTTCATGGGTTTCACCATGTCAGACATCAGCATTATTTTCCCATCGTAATAATAAGTGCATGCACTTGCTTGCATATGGCCATGAACTTGCTGGTTCCGTACTGTTAGGCTCTGTATGGACAGCCGTCTTATGGTTCCATGGACGAATTTCATGCAAATTGGATGCTTTTCAATGAAAGCAGACTAAATTCATAGCATTTTACATATTTATTTTCATTATGGAATATATTACATATTTCAACTAATAATAATGGACTAGGCCTTTTTTAGTCCATGGGAGGCGCTTCAGGATCGAGGTCGCGACACTTAACTATTCTGGAAGGCCCAAATCCATCACTCCTCTCTTTTAACAATTTGCAGCTAGGCTTGGCATGCCACAGCCCAGTTCCGATGTGCTGCGTCCCAACTATCAGCCTGTGAAACCGGATGGATCCCCTGCGTACTTAGAAGATGTAAACAATTTGGGGAACTAGGAATTCAAATGGCAGGTGCTTATGCTACACATCAAATAAAAATCAGGTGCCTGAAAATTCATTTCGAAAAATTGATTGTCAGAAGCAAATGCCAAGTTAATACCGAAAGATCATTAACAACAATACCAACTTGCAGACAACCAGGTAGTACAAGTACCAATACCAAACTAACTTATACTCTTTTAGTCCTAGCCCTAGTGTTCTTCTGGTAGAAAATCTTGCAGAGGACTAGCTCCTGCTCCTTCTCTTGCTACAGGTCCCCGAGGTGGTACTGGTGCATCACCTAGTTGGTCCGCTGGTGGTCGAAGTTCTTGTGGTGTGCAGCACCAGAAACTTTTTGCTGTCCGTTTGCCGACCGTTGAGCATCACCGGCAAGGTATTGCTGGTCTTGTGCCACATCGCGTGCATGCCACACTCCGACAGTATCTTGCAACGCGTCCACGTGCCCCTTTAGAATGCCCTGGAGTTGCGCTAGAAGAAATGCTTGCTTAGGCCACTCAGTGTGATACCTGCAGTATTGTCGAATATAGGTTTTAGTTTACGGAGTTGGTAGTTTTTTCATAACATCTTTGGCATGTTGCAGTCACTTGTTTCACCTTTAATTAACTTTCAAATTGTAATTGCTTCACTAGGTGTGTGTCTAAAAAGAAAAATAGAGCTATAAACAAATGAATATGTTTGTGCAAGCAGACGGTCGATCGGTGTCTGACCTGGAAGTTTCTCAGGATGGGTGTAGCATATGTCGTGCTCGCTGTTAGTGGTTGGTATGAACAAATTGATGAGAGGGTGAGATCTCGCGCTGTCAGCACTTACTTTGGCCTCAAGGTTCTCGATCAGCTCCTGATCTGTGGGACAGAAAGCTGGCGGCAAAGAAAGAGCAGATGTGAAAGAGGACGTTTACCGTCAGCCTGCCCTTTGCCACCTGCTAGCAGATGGCAAAGAGGGAAGGTGTCCCACTAACGAGAACCACCTAACGACCACTTCCTTTGCCGTCCGCTAGCCGACGGCAAAGGTTCTTTGCCGTCCGCTAGAAGACGGCAAAGAGAATAGCCAACCTAACAGCCATTTCCCCTCGGCCCGACCCCACAATCTACGCTCTTTGATGTCTGCTAGCAGAGTGCAAAGAAATTAAACCTAACTAAAAATGGTCGCCCCACACCCACCCCTGTCTCTCTCGCTCACCGCACCGCCCCCATGCCCCACCGTTGACCCCCACTGAACCCGCCGCC
>NC_041380.1:171320512-171363053 GCF_002162155.2 Triticum dicoccoides
AGAAGAAGAAGAAGAAGAAGAAGAAGAAGAAGAAGAAGAAGAAGAAGAAGAAGAAGAAGAAGAAGAAGAAGAAGAAGAAAAAGAAGAAGAAGAAGGAGAAGAAGAAGAAGAAGAAGAAGAAGAAGAAGAAGAAGAAGAAGAAGAAGAAGAAGAAGAAGAAAAAGAAGAAGAAGAAAGAAAAGGTAGAAAAGAAGAAAAAAAAGTAGATTTTAGTTTATTTTAGGTTAATAGATTTTAGTTTATTTTAGGTTAGTAGATTTTAGTTTATTTTAGGTTAGTAGATTTTAGTTGATTTAGGATAATTAGTTGATTTAGGTTGATTACTTGAAGAAGAAAAGGAAGACAAGAGGAAGAAGGAAAATAAGGAAAATGAAGAAGAAAATGAAGACAAGAGGAAGAAGGAAAAGAAGGAAGAAGAAAAAAAGAAGTATGAAAAAAAGTAGAAGTAGAAGATGAAAAAAAGTAGGAAAAGTTGAAAAAAAGGTTGCCGAGGGAAAAGAGGGTTGCCGAGTGGTCGAGGGCTCGAGGATCAAGGGGAAAGGGAGTCGAGGGCCTAGGGGTTGAGGATCGAGGTGTCGAGGGGTAGAGGGGTAGAGGATCGACGGGAAAAGGAGTCAAGGGTCGAGGGGTCGAGGAGTCGAGGGTCGCCGCCCTGACCCCCTGACCCCGACCCCAACATGATACCCTGACCCCACCTCGACACCCGGACACAGTGACCCTGTCACAGCTTACCCTGACCCCGACATGGTAGCACCGACCCCGACATGCTTAAATATTTTATTATGTTCATGATGATGATACACACTTAAATATTTTCTAATGTTTATGTTGTACTAATTTTGTTTACTCTTTGTCATTGCAGGTGTTGACAGATGGTGGGCGCGGGTCGAGAGCATATCGAGGCTCCTTCCTCGGCGTGTGTTGGGAGGGGTATTATTATTCCACCCTAGCACCTCTGGAGAGCGCTGGATGAGAGTATGCAGACACCGGCGGGTGCTTCTTCTTCGACCGGTTGAGGTCAGGGGAAGCTGAAGAGGGCTGCTAGAGGTGGACGTGGCGGCGGGAGAGGTAGGAAGGCTGCTGCACCTTCATTGCCGCCACCCCCGGCTGATTCTCCGGACCACCGTAGTGCTCCGTGTCAGGTGGACCCAACTCGGACTCCGGTCCAAGACCCTCAGGCCGACAAGCCTCGGGTTGACGAGCCTCTGGTCGACGAGCCTTTGTCCCAGGAGACTCCGATCCCAGAGGTTTCGTCCCAGGAGACTCGGGTCCCGGAGTCTTCGTCCCACGTGAGTCCGCATACTGGTGGCCATGCTGATGGCGAGGACACCTGGTCTGACGATAGTTTTAGCTAGGGTGAGCTAGTTGAGCAGGGCAAGAAGGTCTACCAGTGTGGTGGTACGAAGCTCCCAGCCGTGCCGGCGACCCGCGATCACAGGTGGTTGATTGAGCCTAACGGGGAGAAGTAAGTGCATTTACTCTTTTTTGACCATTGTCCTTCATGTTCTTCAAATTAATATCGAATGTGTTCGCCTTGTCATACTGCAGGGGTTGGAAATACGCCTCTGGTGCATGCAGGCCCAACCAGGTCCTTGGTGTGCTTTGCCAGCACCACTTCCCGGGGTTGGTCATGTTGCCCGGTGAGGGCCAGGTTCCACAGCTAGCACTGAGCTGGGAGTTGTAGGTGGATGCCCCGGCCCCGCCGAAGGAGAGGGTCAACTATGACTTGTGCGAGACGGTGGCCGACATTGTGAGGCGGCGGTTTTGGGTAATTTCTCCTTTACAGAATTAAAAATCAACAGTACCTAGTGATTGTACTAATCTGTGTTGTCTTGTTTGATTGAAGACCTTCTACAGGTGTACTGAGGAACACGAGGAGGAGGTGGCTAGGGTTCTCGAAGCCGAGTGCAAGTGCCTACTTCAGAACTTACGGCATGAGGCATGGGTGCAGTCTGTTCGAGACTACTACGCCTCGACTAACATTAGGAGGGCCAAGCAGAAGTGCAGCACCAAGTATCCGAGTAAGGAGAAGTACCTGAAGGTAATTACCTATTCTTATGGCATTGTACTTAGTTTCCTTGATTTCATTTGTAGGCGTAGCGTTGAAATTTCTCTTTGCCAAACTTAGGTGCCCCCGAGATGGTGTGCGGATATGATGGACTGTTGGGAGGCGTTGGTGGATGAGTGGTGCTCTCCCCAATGGCTAGCCGAACACAACAAGGCTAGAGATAAGCATGACCAAATGCGAGGTGTGCCACACCATCTAATGAGCTCCAACCTGTTTGAGTACGGGGATCACTGGTATGTGGTTTGCTTTATGATTAATGCAATTTCATTCTTCATGCTAGCTTGAGCCCTTAAATAATATGGTGTTCCTCTCTTTTAGGCGCATCACAACAAGAAGGAGGTTCCACCGCTGTACGACCTCTATGACATGGCCCATACTACCCGTACAAGAAGGCCAATGCATTCTCTGAGTCTGACCTCGATCATCCAGAGTGCTTCACCAACATCTCCTCCCACAACAAGCTCGTGAGGTACAGAGACTGGGGGAAGGTGATAAAAGGGTATGACTTCAACCCGAGCCAGAGTGCTTTTGATCCAGAGCTCGTGATGCTATCTGGTGAATGGAGGAAACGTGGCTCGATAGCCATTGGGGATGGACTGATACGGTGTCCTAGAACTCTCCAGAGATTAAGAAGTGCTAGACGAGCTCTCTTCTAAGATGAGTCTTCGTCCACGGCCAATGGACCTCACCATCGAGGCTAGGGCCCAGGAGCTTCTGGCAGAGGCAAACAGGCAGGTGGCATAGAGGGAGAAGGAGTTGGAGGATAGGGCGGCTAGGATGATGGATGACGAGAGGAACCGGAATGAGTTGGGTCACCAGGCCCTATACGAGCTCCTCGTGGTAAGTTTCTCCTACATATTAGCCAAATCATGCATGTAATGTTCATTTCATTACTAATTAATATGACTGATTCATGAAAACAAAATATACAGTCTATGTGCGAGAAAAACGGTCAGACCCCTCTGCCGATGCCCTAGATTGGTATAGCGGACACGGTGAGTTCCATTAGTTACTACATTTCAGTTGCATCATGGTAACAAGACATTGCAAATGATCTTTGTTGTAGCATGCCTCTCGAGAAGCATCGATCGATCCTTCTCCGTCTCGCAACTGCGCAACCCTGACCAGTCCTTCTCCGTCTAACACTAGCGCACTCCCGACCGGTCCTTCACCTCCGTGATGATGGTAAGTTTTCCCAAGTTACATAATAACCTTACTTAGCTCCAAACTGACATACTTTACCTAGGATAGCTATAAAATGACCTATACTTAGCATTTTTTCCTCCTAAATGACTTAATATGCTTAGTTAGCTAAAAACAAGCATAACTACCTAGGATAGCTCAATAATGATCTATACATAGCTTAGCTAGTTCATTTATGACATAATTAGCTCACTTGGGGAAAATGGCATAATAACCTAGGTTTAGCTCCAAAATGACATAGACTTAGCTTATTTTCCTCGAAAATGACATAATAACCTTACTTAGCTCCAAACTAACATACTTTACCTAGGATAGCTATAAGATGACCTATACTTAGCATTTTTTCCTCCAAAATGACTTAATATACTTAGCTAGCTAAAAACAGGCATAACTACATAGGATAGCTCAATAATGATATATACTTAATTACCGTAGCTAGTTCATTTATGACATAATTAGCTCACTTGGGAAAAATGGCATAACAACCTAGGTTTAGCTCCAAAATGACATAGACTTAGCTTATTTTCCTCGAAAATGACATAATAACCTTACTTAGCTCCAACTTGACATACTTTCGCCAGGATAGCTATTAAATGACCTATACTTTGCATTTTTTCCTCCAAAATGACAAAATATGCTTAGTTAGCTCAAAAATGTCGTAACTACATAGGTTAGTAAAAATGACCTATACATAGCTTCTTTAGTTCATTTATGACATACTTAGCATAGTTAGGTAAAAATATGGCATGATAACATTGGTTTAGCTCCAATATGACATAGACTTACCTTATTTTCCTCCAAAATGACAAAATAACCTTACTAAGCTCCAAAATGACCTATTTACCTAGCTTAGCCCTAAAATGACCTACACTTAGCTTTTTTTTTACCTAGCTTAGCTAAAAAATGGCATGTTTACCTACCTTAGTTAGAAGAAGAAGATAAAAAACAGGGGCTGTATAGGCTCTTTTGCCCTTTGCTGGCAGACGGCAAAGAGCTTTGCCATCTGCCAGCAGACGGCAAACCTGCCACATGGCAGCTAACTGTGCAACCTGCGGGGCACTGTGGCTGACCTATTTGGTTAGTTTGCCGTCTGCTGGCAGACAACAAAGCACGCCGATAACCCCCTAACTGAACTAACCTACCACATGCACCATCCATGCCCTTTTCCATCTGCCAGCGGACGACAAAGGCCTCGAGATCTTTGCCGTCAGCCAGCAGACGGCAAAGAGCCCTTTGTCGTGGTTCGTTCAGCCGGACAATTTGTTGTCTGCTGGCTGACGGCAAAGGTCTTTGCCGTCCGCCAGCCATGCCTTTGCCATCATCCATGGCAGATGGAAAAGTTCCTGATTCATGTAGTGATAGAGGACTAGTACAAATTTAGAAATGGAGTAAGAAGTTACAAGGCTGTGCGACAAACTTTGTAGGCTATATGAGTAATACAAAATATAAATCCCATTGGACAACACTTTCACCAAAATATCTGGCTTCTGCACAGCATCTCCGTCATCATTATCAGTCCATCCTACACAGGTGAGTTAGGATGCACTTGATCCTAGAAAGGTATCTATCCTTCAAACTAACAACAATACATAATATCCAACAAAAGAGGGACATGCTACAGCAGCAGGATACATGGCTCAGTCTAGATATCAATACGAATCAACTTGTGCATATTTGTTGTTGGCATGAACCACATCGCCGCATGTCGGGTTTGCAAAAGCCATCCATCGCTTGCAAGCTTGATGCCTTTCACACATTTTAAGATTATCTGGCAACAAGCTATGTTGACAAATCTCTGGATATGGCGATTCATGAAACCTATGGTATGATGTGTAAACATAGTCCCCCTGGCGAATGGAGGTTGCATAGCACGGTAATTATCGCTGGTGATATGATCTATGATTGGTTGGATGATCGGTTAATTGAGCCTGAGGAACATGGAGTGGTTGCCGAGGCTGTAAACCCGCCTCTAGTTGAATACACTTGGCCCAACGGAGCTGGGATCTTTCTCAAACATGAAGCAGCCATAACAATCGCACTCACGAATGCCCCAGGCATTGTACAGCATGTGGTTTGACGACATGGTTTGGTCCAATTGGTACATGCAAATGAGCATCAAATGACTGCTGTTAATTGAATGAGTGATAAACCACCACCCATTGACTGGTATGATTCCAAGTCCTGGAATCATGAAGGCGAGCGCATTTTGGGTATGTTGCAACAAATCAAATTGGAGACCAAAAGGACAAAAATATACAATCATGTGCAGAGTATGTGTGGAATTAAGATTGTTATAATAGTGACACATATCATAGACAATGAATTGCAATGTCGTGGTCACAATCATACCCCAAGTTAAAAAAATAAGCATATGGCTTTCATATTCTAGCAATATGTCATGGTTCAAACATCATGTAACAATGAGAGCAAAACATCTATGACAGGGCCTACTCATATTCTACCACAGCACTTACTAGTGTTCTCATATCAACTCTAAGCAATAACATGCGTTGGTATAAAAATCTTGGAAATGAGAGTAACATATAGCAATCATGAGGTTATACTCAATATCTATTCTAACAATCATTAGATGCCAATTGTTCTCATATCAACTCTAACAATAACATGTGTGGTCATAAAAATCTAGGAAATGAGAGGAACATATAGCAATGATGTGGTCATAGACATACTATCTATTCTAAATTGGTAACAATCAATAGGCAGTCCTATTCATAAGGTAAAGATGATATGACATAGAACAATTACACGACGATAGATTCCACCAGTAACGGCAGCCAATCTGTGCGTCGACCGCATAAACGATGCCATTGTGCACTATAGCATCAGACAGAAATGGAGGCTCAACAGGATTGACGATGAGCCATAACCATGTATGGCGACCGGATTCCAGATAGACTAATCCCGTGTTGAACAAGACAATGAGCTTGTAATCCATGTATTCTTCAGATGGTGTGGGCACTTCACAAATTACAAACTTCAGCAAACTGAGGTCGAGCCAAAAGGTCGACGCGTCTCATGCGTAGTAGGCAAGAGTGTCTGGTGAGCCACAAGGCTCGATGGTGGCGGTATCCAACGATGGAAGGGTGATCTCTCACTGGGTGTAGATATCCACGACACGCCACAGACTAGCGGATTGGTGGATGAGGACGATCCAGTTGGCCTTCATGCCCGCCTAGTAGTGGTCACGCATGAAGGACAAGTGGACGGGTAGTGGTAGCATGTCGAGGGGCACCACGGCAACCTCTATAGGATTGTCAAGTCGGTGTCTGGTCCACCTATGAGCATCGGGCATCAGTCAGGGTGTTTTGAAAAGGGTCGTCCGGTTGCAGACGAGTAGACGGTACAAAGAGACCGAGCATGCGGCCATATGGACAATGCTGAGCAGGTCCATACGATTACAGATCTACTCCAAGAGAACACCGAGGAGGTAATTTCAATTGCGGCTCTGCGTGTCAGTCAGTTTTGCCATAGGGTTTTTAGTGCACTGAGTGATTGGGGTTTTCTATGCCTGCGAGCAAGCGGGGAAGTGGATTCGGGTGGGCGAGCGAAGAAGATGGCGTGTGTGGCCGAGCAGTGAATGGAGGGAAATGGTGTGCGGTCGATGATGGGGAAGAGAGGAGGAAGAAGAGGGAAAGACAGCAAAGAAAATGCATTAAATCTCAATTCTACTAGTACTACTACCAGGATATACCGTTCTTCGGAGTGTAAATAGTTAAGCCGATGACATGTGGGTCTACCACAAGAGGGCCCATATGTTAGTTAATGGAGGAGAGAGGTGCGTAGGCGTATTTGTGGAAGCGTGTTCCACTGGCAAACGTGATGGTAGTACTGGGTAAGGCTGATTTAGTAACACCTACACGTTGGTTCAATTATTAATTAAGTGACCCATCTGTTGCAGCGTGTATTTTCACTTCACTGCGAAGACTAGTTGAATAGTTCTCTCTGACCGAGATGGGAAATAATGGATCGTAAGACTTCCTATCTACAGTATCCCTATGCCTCTACGCTCATCCTGTCCAATAAGATAAAACATTGGCCAAGGCACCTGCGTCAATAATGTAGCAGTACTAGTAGTATTTTGTGTCAAACTTTGACAATCTATTTAACTGATAAAATTTTAATGCATTTCACCAAAAATCATATCACTGGATTCGTATTTGAACATAGTTTTTAATGGTATAGTTTTTTATGGCATGCACTGACACTTTCTTAGTTAAATTTACGGTCAAAATTTTACACTATGTACGAAGGGGACCATTAAACCGGGATGGAGGTTTATATAAAAGTCAATAAAAAATCATCAACCAAGGTAGTAGTAAATGATGATTGCCCGAAGATTTTTTTCCCGAAAGTACTCAATAATGGGCTCGGTTTCCTCAAGAAAATTATGTTTACGAACGTATTAATTGGAATGCTTGCGTGGGGAACAAATGACCAGAACTTTAACATGCATTGGAGAGTTATCTCTTAATTATTGCAAGCAACATTTTAATGAAGCTTGAAATATGAATGTGTCAATGGGAGGGAGGAAAAGCCTTATGCATGCATGCATGCAGCATGCCACACTCACATGTACACAGCACACGACGCAACACACACGCTCACGCTCAAGTGCTCAACCTATTCCCTACTTACATGAAAGACTGTACATATAGAGATTGATACATTGACCAAGAGGAACCAGAACTTCATGGCATAACTAACGCCCAAAAGTAGCAAACTTATGTGTGCATGCCACCATTGAGAGAAGAAGATTAAATGAAGGCTGTTGCATGCTGTAATTAAGGATAGACATGTAGTCTATAGCTAGAGCACAAGTTGGTGCATTAATCAGTCAATATCGATTAGATTAAAGGCTAAATGCATTGGAAGTGCAGATGTACACTCTTTGTTGGAAGACCGAGGGAGTACACGTGCATGCACTCACATACACAGCCAGGGTGGTTTGTGCGCAAGGGTCGGACTCCTGTCGCGCCCGCATAAAGTTTTGTTTAACTGATTTCTTTGCTCTGCCAACTGACAGGTGTGACCCAGAAACCATGTGTCAATTTAACCAGTCAACAAAGTGCCACATCAACTATGTGGCCGGTCAGTAGGGTGCAATATGGTGCTCTACGATGAGCTAGTGATTGTATAATCACCGCAAAACTATATAGTGATTGTAAAGAGCGTATTTGTTACATATATTGAGCGCCACTATTTTTCTTGACTCAAATTAAGCCATATTAACCGGAAAGGATGCAGTATGGACTAGTACTTCTTTGATGTGTCCTATCAACTCGCTGAACAAGGAGAAGCTTGCTTACTACGCCCTCTCCCTCGCCCTCATGGTGGACGTGCAACAGTTCAATCGGTGTCTAATTGCACTACAAAAAAATACACTTCCGTGATGATACGTGTTTGTCACAGTAGGTCACGTTTGTTGTCATGCGTGTACATCCATGATGATTTTATGACAAAATCAAGATAGTCATACATGTGCTATCATAGAAGTGTTTCATGACATTACCAAAATTATCATCACATAAGTTATCACTTCCATGACGATAAATGCCTCGTCATGGAAGTGCTTTCGTCAAGGGTGACCGACACATGGCATCCACCGTAACGGATGGCTGTTAAGCTACTGGTCCGGTTTTGGATCCGATAACCCGCTAACAGCCATGACCAATGTCGATTTCCACGTCTAAAATTCTCATTGGCCAACGGAACCACGTGTTAGCTCCGCGTTGGCACCGGTGTCACTCATACAATGGGCGATATGCGCCTATGATATGTTGACACGTGGACCGGCCGAAAAGCTCCCATAAAGATTAAATTGGTCGGCCCAACTAAAGGCCCACAAGATTTTGCAGACCATAATGGGCTGGTCCAGCTAAAGGCCCACGAGATTTCACCGAGCATAATGGGTCGGCCCAGCTATTGGCCCACAAGATTTTGAGGACACTAGTGGGCCGGCAAGTTAACAGGCTGCCATGTTTTGGGCCAAATGCCGGCCCATATTTGATCCGGTCCATTAATAGCCGGCCACATACTGGGCCTAATAAAGGCCCATATGAGATCCGACCCGTTAAAAGCCTACCACGTCCTGGGAAAAATTACGGCCCAGATCTGATCCGGCCCTTTAATAGGCTTTGGGATAAATTATGGCCCATATTAGATTCGACCCGTCAACTAGAAGCTATGCTTTTGGGCCCACTTGCTAAAGGCCCATTTAGTAATTCGGCCTAATATTAGTTTTCGCATGTTAAAAGCCCGTTTAACATTTTGACCCTATATTTATTTCGGCCTGTTAAAAGCCCGTCATATAGTTGGGCCTAACTATGGCCCGGTTTGCATCTGGCCTGCTCATAGCCGATAATCTGATTAGGCCAAACAAGGATCAAGACAATTTTGGCCTGTTAATGGCCCGTCATGTGATTGGCACAATAATGGGCCAGGGTCTATTTTTCCGCAACCTACTTTTCAGCCTCCTAAAAGCCCATTGAGTTTTCTTGCAAGAATAGGGCCGGCGGTTTACTTGGCCTATTAAAGGCCCGAATCTATTAGTGGGCCAGTTTACGTTTAGTCTTGTTAATGGACCAAGATGACTGGGCCCATGATGCGAATCATACATAGTGATTTGCATGACGGCCCGATTATGTACCATAATTTTACGGTTTGGCCGGTTTACTGCGAAGACAGGATATATATACTATCACATCCCTAGTTCTGGTATGATCCTAGGCTTGCTTTGTGCATCATGTTTAAATTTCAAATGAAATTGAAATGGGGATGTTTCAAACCCTAGCACCAAAGCAAATTCAAATAGGTTCAACTTTAAAATGGATTTTCAATGAACCCAAAATGCTATTCAAAAATGTTCATGCTCTTTGGATAATGTTGGGAACAACAACCAGAAGTGATGCACATTTTTGCTACACATTTTGGATTTTTGAATCAATGCATAAATATTTGATTTGGAGCTGTTTAAATTATATAAATATTTTTAATGGCTCCAAAACTGTTGGCAATTGGTGACGGCCTCCGGAATATTATATCTAGATGCCACAAATATTTTCAGCATTTATGGAAGTGTTTTAACATTTCTTTTGGATAGAGAACAAATGTCAGAAATAGAAAAAGAAAACAGGAAATAGGAAAATACTTACCTGACGCTTACCTGGCGCCCCACCATGGCCCAGCAAAGGCCTAGCCCACTGGCTCTTGCCAGTCATCACCCTCCTCGCGCCAGATGGCAGGGGCGTGTGCTCGCCGCGCGCCGGCCACGCGCCGGCCACCTCCTGCCTCCCTGCATGTCTCCCCGTCGCCCTGAGGACGCCACGCGATCCCCCGACTCTCTCTCGCTCTCTCTCGTCCCCATCCTCTCCCCTGGCTCTCTCGCTCGCACGCACCGAACGCAGCCACTGCCGCTCACCTTTGCCGCACCCAGAGCCTCCCCCTCGACCCCTCGACTTGCCCAGTAGCTCCACTACCTCGTTCTCGACCTCCTCGCCAAGCCAAGCGACGCCAGACGCCGCCGGACGCCCTCACCGCCATCTTCTTCAACCTCGGGCCATGGAGGTCGCCAGTGACCGTGCGCCCGCTCCGACGCTTCCCCGAGCTCGATGAGGCCACTGAACGAACCGCTGTGAGCTCCTGCGTGGATCCCCTCCTTCCTCCCTTTCGATTTCGAGCCGTAGACGTCGCCCCCTTGATGACCGTAGCCGCCGCCACTTGAGCTCGTCGTCGGCGCAGCTCCGGCGACCAAATGGTCACCCCGGTGAGTCCAACTTGCTCCCCGCAACGTGTAGCGCCCCGCCAGACCTTCGCCTCGCTCGTTAGCACACCGCAGCGCTAACCCGCACCAGCCCCGAACTCTAGTAGCCACCGTGAGCTCCATTCCGGTGAGCTCCGGCCTCGCCAGCTCATCCCACATGCTCCACTGGATGCGGACGACGACGGGCTATGCCCCGGTGGTCTCCGCGCGCTCTTCCGCCGCCTGTAGCGCATTCCGGCGAAGCACCGCCGCGCGGTTTGGTCATCGCCGTCCGAACTCCGGCGAGGCTGACGTGGCGGCTTAATTAGCGCTAATCCCCACCATTAGCCACCCCACCAGCCGCTGACAGTGGGCCCCAGAGCCAAGTCAACCCTGGTCAGTGCGGGTTTGACCCGGGGTTAACCCTAGTGTCACTGACATGTGGTCCCCACACGTCAGGTTTGACCTGGTCAGCCCTGATGAGGCCTTTGTGACGTCACGCCGATGCAGTAATTGATTTCTGGATTTTAAATAATTCAGAGGATTTCAGAAAATAGTTAAAACTTCTAAAAATCATAGAAATTAAACCGTAGCTCATAATGAAATAATTTATATATGAAAAATCATCAAAAAAATGCAAGGAATCCATTTATGCCAGTTTCATGCATGAAAAACCAACTTATACTTGTTGTATAAATGAAAACAAAATAATGGCATGTTATGTACTTAATTTGGGGTTTGCATATGAACCTTTGGTTCATATGGACTTCAACCAAATTGATGCTAGATGCATTAGGGCATATCATAGAATCTTTGAAATGTCATCTTCATGCATCATATTGTTGCATATGGTTGTTTATTGATTGCCGGCACCGTCCCCTCTCGATAGGTCCTACTCCGGAAGGTGTCCCAAGTACCTGTCTGAGGAGCAGTGCTTCTTCATGGATCTATCAGGCAAGCAAACCCCCTTCAGCATCTCGATAAATCCCACTCTCTCGCTCCTGCTCCTTTTACTGCATTAGGACAACAACGATTCAAACTGCTACTTTCTGCTGCGGTAGCTGAACCCATTCCTCTGCATGACCTGTCATTGCCACAGTAAATAGTTGAAACCCACTAGCATGAGTAGGAGTTGCTCTAGCCTTGATGTGCCTGCTCATCCATGCTTGTTTTTATTTTGTCACATCCCTAGCTTCTGGTGCTGCCTAGTGTTTGCATCATGTTTAAATTTTTGAACTTGAACTGGGGAAATTTGGAAGCCTCAAAACCCTAAATAAAAGAAGGGCAAAAACCCTAAAATCTCATTCATTGTTCCAAAATGCTCTTCTTAAATGTTTGATAATTTTTGGCAAAGGGTTCTGGTCCCAACCAAAATATTGAACATTTTTAAGGACTTAATCTTGGGACTTTGAATTTAAATCATTAGTTATTTGAATTTGAATTATATTCATATAATTAGAATATAATTTCAAATACCCCTGAAATATTTTATGAGCTTTTGGAAAAGTCCATCTAGCAACATAAATTATTCAGAGGATATTTGGCACTGTTTTGGATTTGTTAAATTTGAAAAAATAGTGGCAAAGTATAAAAACAGAAACAGAAAAACAATAAAGAACAGAAACTTACCTGGACTTACCTGGCGCTCACCGAAGCCCACCTGGACGGCCCAACACTTCCGGCCCAGCCCATCTCCACTCCTCCCCTGTCGTCTTCCTCCCTGCCAGGAGGACGGGCACGCGCCCGGCGCGCGCGGCCACGCGCCCCGGCCACCTCCTCCCTGCCTGGCTGCCTCCTCCTCCCCCTGGACGTCTCCCGCAACGCCACGGAGATGCCGAACCCCCTCGCTCCTCTCTCTCACTCTCTCCCGACCCCTTCTCCCTTCTCTGCTCTCCCCCTCTCGCGCCCGAGCGCGCTCATCGCCGCCGCTCGCTGCTGCCGTAACCACAGCCACTGCCCCGCCCTGCCGTTGCGCCCAGAGGCTCCGCCTCGACCCCCTCTTCCTCTCCACCGAGCCACGAGGTCCCGGACGCGCTGCCACGCCGCCACCATCGCCGTTCCCGTCGCCGGCCACCGAAGCTCACCGCCGTCGATTCGCGACGTCTGGCGCGCCCCCGAGCCCACTGACCTTCTGCGCCGCCTCCCTGTGAGCTCCTCATCTCCTCTCTTTGCTCGCCCCCACCGTTCTCGTCCCCTAGCTAGCTGCCCCGCCGAACCCGAGCTCCGGCCGCCGCCATGGACGGTGAGTTTCGTGCTCCCGAGCTCCTCCACCTGCGCTCGTTGCCTCCGAGTGTTCCTGGTGACCCCAGCAACCCGTAGAGCCCATCGGCCGCGCCCGTCGTGCCCCGTAACGCCTAAAGCTTGGATTCCCGAACACCGGCGGCCGCCCGGCTCGCTGCCGCCACTGCTACACACACCCCCAGCACACCACGCGGCCACCACTGGATGCGCCTCACTTCCAGCGTCCCGTAGCGGCAAACCACGAGCGAAACAATGCTCCGTAGCTCCATCCCCGAGCATCTCCGGCAAGCCACCGCCGTGCTTTTGGTCGCCGGCGTCGACCGCTGACGTGGCCGTGATTAGGGCCTAAACACACCGCTAACCAACCCCCTGGGCCACTGATGAATGGGCCCCGCGCCCTAATTATTCCCGGTTTAGTTCTGTTTAGATTAGTTATTAACCCAGCTGGTCCCACACGTCAGTTTGACTTGCTGACGTGGCCTTTGACCGGCCCCACACGTCAGTGACTCATGCCAGCGGTGAGTCACTGACTAGTGGACCCCCCCTGGTCAAGTTTGACCCAGACCAGCCCCTGTTGACTCTGCTGAGGTCAGCATGACGCCATGCTGACGCAATATTCCTTTTCTGGAATTTAGTTTATTTTATAAATAATCAGGAAATTCCAGAAAATTGTATAAACTTCTAAAAATCGTAGAAATTCAACCGTAACTCCAAATTAAATAATTTATATATGAAAAATTATCAGGAAAATTCAAGGAATCCATCTGTACCATTTTCATGCATGTTAGAACAACTTATAGCTGCTGTATAGCACAAATCAATTAAATGGCATTTGAATAATCACATATGGAGTTTGAATTTGAATCTTGTATTCAAACCAACTTCATTTAATCTGTTGCTAGTTGCATTAGCTCAAACACCTTCATATTGCCATGTCATGAGCATGCATCATATTGTGCATTGCATTGATTGTATTTCTTCTTTGTTGCCGGTATCTGTTCCCTCCCGGTAGACGATGTTCCGACGTTGTGATCGTTGACACTGATGAAGACTCAATGTTATCTTCAGAAGTGCCAGGCAAGCAAAACCCCCTTGTTCATTCCGATACAATCCCACTCTCTCGCTCCTGCTCTCTTTTACTGCATTAGGACAACACTGATTCAACTGTTACATGCTGCGGTAGTTGAACCCCTTTATCCTCTGCATGACCTGTCATTGCCACAGTAAATAGATGAAACCCACTAGCATGAGTAGGAGTTGTTTGAGACCTGATGTGCCTACTCATTCATGCTTGTTTGTCATGCCTTCTACTGCTTAGAGTTGAGTCAGGTCTGATTCATCGGGGATGAATCAGAGGCGTGTGAACATGTCCTACTGTGTGTGAGCTAAGTGCGTGAACACGATTTGGTAAAGGTAGCGGTGAGAGGCCATGTAGGAGTACATGGTGGGTTGTCTCATTGAAGCCGTCCTTAGGAACTGAGTTCTGTGTTTGTGATCCATGATTCAGCTACTACCATACATTGGGCCCTGAAATATGACCCCGCTCGACTTCTTATACACCCAAGTCCTCTGTCCAGGAGTTGCAAGTAGTTTCTGGTGTTTGTAGTATGCTGGAGGCCGTGCACAGCGCTGACCGAAGGGGTGGGCTGTGATGCGGTAGGCACGTGGCCGGGTATACCAGGCGCCCATTCGGTGTCACGGAACCCTGCACACATCGTTTGGGGCTGTGAGCGAAACTCCGGCCGGATCTCATGGATGGAACCCGAATAGGCGATAAACCTGGACTAGAGACTTGAGTGTTTAGGTAGGTCGTGGTCTACACCCACGTCGGCTTTCGCTTGAAGTCTGCCGAGCACATGTCGTGTGCAGACGCTAAGTGGTGGAAACATGTATGAAGAAGTACACCCCTGCAGGGTTAACCTCATCTATTCGAATAGCCGTGTCCGCGGAAAAGGACTTCTGGGTTGCTTATATCAGTTCATAGACAAGTGAAAGTGGATACTCTAAAATACGCAAGATAAGCGTGAGTGCTATGGATGGCGTTCTCGCAGGGAGACGGGAGCGGATCCATAGTGGTGTATTGATATGGTGAATATGTGGACTCGTGTGTGCCACCTCAAAAGAGTTACTTGCAGTCGTAGTTCAGGATAGCCACCGAGTCAAAGCTGGCTTGCTGCAGTTAAACCCCACCATCCCCTTTGTTGATAATGATGCATATGTAGTTAGTTCTGATGTAAGTCTTGCTGGGTACATTTGTACTCACGTTGCTTAATTTATGTTTTTGCAGAGAGACTTCAGTCTCACTAGTAGTTCCACGTGGACTTCGACGTTTAGCTTGTTACCTCAGCTACGATCTTGTGCCTCGGCAGGATTTGGTAGAAAGTCAGGCTTCTCAGCCTTTTTCATTTATAGATGTCTGTACTCAGACATGATAGCTTCCGCTTGTGTTTTGATTTGTATGCTCTGAATGTTGGGTCATGAGACCTATGTTTGTAATATCTCGCTCCTCGGAGCCTAATGAATAAATACCGAGTCGTAGAGTCATGTTGTGATGCCATGTTGTGTTTGCACATATCGAGCATATTGTGTGTATGTTATTGAAATGCTTGGTATGTGTGGGATCTGACTATCTAGTTGTTTACCTTTAGTAGCCTCTCTTACCGGGAAATGTCTCCCAGTGTTTCCACCGAGCCATGGTAGCTTGCTACTGCTCCGGAACACTTAGGCTGGCCGGCATGTGTCCTTCTTCGTTCCTGTGTCTGTCCCTTCGGGGAAATGTCACGCGATGAATACCGGAGTCCTGTTAGCCCGCTACAGCCCGGTCCATCGGAGTCCTGCTAGCCCAGTGCTACAGCCTGGATTCACTCGCTGATGACCGACACGTTCGATGCTGGGTCATGGATGCCTGTCCCTGTAAGTTTGTGCCACTTTGGGTTTACGACTAGCCATGTCAGCCCGGGCTCCTTATCATATGGATGCTAGCGACACTATCATATACGTGTGCCAAAAGGCGCAAACAGTCCCGGGCAAAGGTAAGGCGACACCCGTGGGAATACCGTGTGTGAGGCCGCAAAGTGATATGAGGTGTTACATGCTAGATCGATGTGGCATTGAGTCGGGGTCCTGACATCTTTATGCCAGCTATGATTAGAGTTGTGTCAGGTCTGATTCATCAGGAATGAATCGGAGTGGTGAACATGTCCTACCGGTAAAGGCTAAGTGTGTGAACACGTTTTGATAAAGGTAGCAATGAGAGGCCATGTAGGAGTACATGGTGGGTTGTCTCATTAGAACCGTCCTTAAGCACTGAGTTCTGTGTATGTTATCCAAGTCCAGTTACTACCACACATTGGGTTCCAGTTATCCGGCCCCTCTTGGCTTATTAATCTGCTTGATCTCTGTCCAGGAGTTGCAACTAGTTTCTGGCGTTTGTAGGTAGTGCTACTTGTCTACCAGGTGGTGTCCGACGAGACGGGCTCTGGACAGACTAGGCACCGTGGCACGGTGTACCAAGTGGCACCCGGATGGTGGGCTTGGGAACCCTGCACACATCGTTTGGGGCCATGAGTGACACCCCGGCCGGATATCCTTGCGGATGGAACCCGAATAGGCGATAAACCTGGACGAGAGACTTGTGTGGTTAGTCAGGTCGTGGCCGACACCCTCGCCTGGCTCCCGCTTGAAGGTTGCCGAGGTACATGACGTGTACAGGGCTATAAGGGGAGAGAGCGTGTGTGAAGAAGTACACCCCTGCAGGGTCAATACTATCTATTCGAATAGCCGTTTTCCTCGGATATGGAAACTTGGAGGACTTATGTAGTACATAGACAATTTGAAGTGGATACTCTAAAATCCGCAAGATAAGCGTGAGTGCTATGGATGGCCTTCTCGTAGGGAGACGGGAACGGATCCATAGTGGAGTATTGATATGTTGAATATGTGGACTCGTGTGCGTCTTGTCACCCCAAAGAAGTTTCTAATACTCATAGTATAGATTAGCCATTGAGTCAAAGCTGGCTTGCTGCTGTCAAACTCCACCACCCCCTTTGTTGATAATGTTGCATATGTAGATAGTTCTGAAGTAAGACTTGTTGAGTACCTTTGTACTCACATTTGCTTATTTATGTTTTGAAGTTGGTTACCCTAGTGACTTCGACGAGTAGATTGTATCCCAGCTACGATCTTGTACCCTCGGGAGGGTCGTGTTTAGTCAGGCTTCTTAGTCTTTTCCTTTGTAGTTGTCTGTACTCAGACATGTAATGCTTCCATTGCTTGTATGCTCTGAATGATGGGTCATGAGACCTTGTTTGTATTGAATGCTATGTGGCTCTTCTAGGCCTTTATCTATATGAGTTTGAGTTATGTTGTGATGCCATGATGTACAGCACATACTTGCATGTTATGCGTACGTGTAACGTGTATTGCTATGTGTGGGATCCGACAACCTAGTTTTTTACCTCTGATAGCCTCTCTTATGGGGAAATGTAGTCTTGTGCTTCCATGTGCCATAGTAGTCCGCTACAGCCCGGTTCACCCAGTCCTGCTAGCCCAGCACTACTGCTCCGGAACACTTGACTGGCCGGCATGTGATTCACTTCGTTCATGTGTCTGTCCCTTCCGGGAAATGTCACGCGGTGACATCCGGAGTCCTATCTAGCCTGCTACAGCCCGGGTTCCTGGAGTCCTGTTAGCCCAGTGCTACAGCCCGGATTCATATGTTGTTGACCGACATGCTCGAGGTTGATTCATGTATGCCTGTCCCTGTAAGTTAGTGCTACTCTGGGTTCACGACTAGTCATGTCGGCCCGAGTTCTCTGTCATATGGATGCTAGCTACACTATCATATACGTGAGCCAAAAGGCGCAAACGGTCCCGGGCCAGGTAAGGTGGCACCCGTGGGAATACCGTGCGTGAGGCCACAAAGTGATATGAAGTGTTACATGCTAGATCGGTGTGACTTAGGATCGGGGTCCCGACAGCGTTGGTATCAGAGCCTGACTAACTGTAGGATTACCAAGCCAAACTGGTCGAAGTTGAGTCTAGAAATGCTTTAGTTATATAAGGGAATTGATTGTGGAAGGGAACGTAAGGCTCTTTTTACCCCTTTACCTCATGTCATTCTTTCTGAGTCAGCCTCTTCTTTTCTACGAGGGTTAAGGCCTAGGCTTCTCCTCTATCTCTCAGGATGACGTGTTACTAAACCGTAAAGTCTTAGGATTGTTGGGTTGTGTCTCCGTATAGTTCTACTACTTCCATCTGTCCTCAGTTGACCCAGAACCTTGATATTATGATGATGATTGATTATGCTATTCCTTTGATGAATGTCTCAAAATCCTTTTGAGCATTTACAGCCGTTATGCTGCCGAAATTGTCCTAGGATTTCAAGAGTTTCTAATGCTTTTGCATTACATTTCGCATCCTTATGTCGATGATAATTCCATCCTTGTTTCCTTGGATCCTGTGCCAGGATGTCGTCTGCTAACCGAGGTTCAATTGCTCATAGCAAGAATCACGGAGATGGTAGGGATGAGGATCCTCCTGACCAGCCTTTGATGGCAGAGTTCTTGTTAGCATCCGAGAGGAACAAGCGTGAGACTAACCGCCTGCTGGCACAGATTGAGCAGAACACCGCACATCAGCGTAAGAAGTTGGTTTCCATCACCGACTTCATTGGTCTGAAACCACCCACCTTCCATCACCCCATTGAGCCATTCGATGCGGATGACTGGCTCCGAAGCATAACTCATAAGTTGCATTATGCGAACATAGCTAAAGGTGACAAGGTCACCTATGCTATCTATCACCTGGAAGGTCCTGCTAGTATTTGGTGGCAGAGCTATGAGGCTATGCTTCCAGCTGGCCAGTTTCCTACGTGGAAAGATTTCACCGAGGCTTTTCGTGAGCACCACATTCCTCAGGCTCTCATTGACCGCAAGAGGGAAGAGTTCTGTAGTTTTACCCAGGGTAAGCTGCCTGTTGATGCTTACAGTAGAGAGTTTGGAAGCCTCGCCCGCTATGCTACAGAAGAAGTGTCCACGGACGCTAAGAGGCAGGCTAGGTTCCGGAAGGGTCTCAACCCTAAGTTGCGTCGTGATCTCCACCTGCATCATTGTGATACTTTCCAGGCTCTTGTGAACAAGGCCATTAATGCAGAGACAGCTCAACTCACTTACGAGGAGTCTCGTAAGCACAACCGTGATCTGGGTTCTTCCTCCCGCTCTGGCTCTCAGAAGCGACGGATTTGGATTCCGGACTCGGCTCTTCCATCTGGATATGCACCGAGGCCATCCGATGTGGCGCCTCACCAGCTCAGCAACGTGCTCCACCCAGGCCTATTAGTGGACCACTTGCCAATGTAGGTCCACGTCCTACCTCAGGAACTTGCTTCACCTGCGGAGAACTAGGACACTACGCACGTGACTGCCCTCAGTCCAGTTATACTCCACCCCAGTCTGACAGGTCTGTTGGCCGTGAAAAGCCATCAGGCCAGATGATCAGTACCAAGCTGGCCTCCATTGAACGAGCATGTGTGCACCATGTCTCAGCTTCAGAAGTTCAAGATGATCCCGACGTCGCACTGGGTACGCTTCTTGTCAATTGTCAGCCAGCTTCAGTTCTGTTCGATACTGGAGCATCCCACTCCTTCATATCCGAAGGATACGCTCGGTTGCATGACATGTCATTTTGTGATATGCGGACTCCACTAATAATCCAGACTCCTGGTTCCAAATGGCAAACCTCCAAGGTAAGCCATGGTAATGAAATCCTTGTTGACAGACTGGTATTCCTTGCTTCTTTGATATCTCTCAACTCCTCAGGTATTAACATCATCTTGGGTATGGATTGGATGACAGCTCATCATGCCAAGATCGATTGTTACACCATATCTATTCAACTTACACATCCATCTGGCAAAATAGTCACTGTCTCTACTAGAGTTGCAAGGCGCCAACTCTATTCTCTTAATGCCAGCCCTCTTCCAGACCTTGAAGATATTCCAGTAGTCCGTGACTTCCCGGATGTCTTTCCAGAAGAACTGCCAGGTGTCCCACCTGACAGAGATGTAGAGTTTGTCATAGAACTTATCCCAGGGACTGTTCCAATCTCTAGGAGACCATACAAGATGGCACCTTTGGAGTTAGCCGAGCTTAAGAAACAACTTGATGAGTCCTTGCAAAAGGGTTTCATTCGTCCCAGTTCTTCTCCTTGGGCTTGTCATGTCCTCTTCGTCAAGAAGAAGGATGGTACGGATTGGATGGTTGTAGATTATCGTCCCGTTAATTTGGTCACGATAAAGAACAAGTATCCACTCCCCAGGATCAACGACTTGTATGATCAGCTCGCTGGATCCTCAGTCTTTTCCAAGATGGATTTGAGGTTAGGCTACCACCAAATCAAAATCAGAAACGGGGACATCCCCAAAACGGCCTTTGTTACTCGTTATGGTCAATACGAGTACACCGTGATGTCTTTCGGCCTAACCAATGCTCCAGCTACATTCTCCCGCTTGATGAACTCGATCTTTATGGAGTACTTAGATAAGTTCGTCATGGTTTATCTCGATGATATTCTTATTTTCTCGAAGAACGCGGAAGAGCATGCCGAACATCTTAGACTCGTGTTAGAAAAACTCAGAGAGCATCGCCTTTATGCCAAGTTCACCAAGTGTGAATTTTGGTTGCCAGAAGTGACCTATCTGGGCCACGTGATCTCTCATAAGGGCATTGTTGTCAATCCCGAGAGAGTTAAAGCCGTTCTCGATTGGACTCCACCCGAAACGGTCAAACAAGTTAGGAGTTTCCTTGGTCTAGCCAGTTATTGTCGCCGCTTCGTTGAAAACTTCTCCAAAGTGGCCAAACCCCTCACGGAGCTTCTCAAGAAAGATAAAAGGTTTGAGTGGACCCCGTAGTGTGAGCACAGTTTTCAGGAACTGAAAAGACGCCTGACTTCTGCGCCCATACTCGTGCCACCGGATTTCACTAAAGACTTTGTTATCTATTGCGACGCTTCACGTCAAGGACTAGGTTGCATTCTTATGCAGGATCTTCATGTGATTGCCTATGCATCTCGACAGTTGCATCCACATGAGGAAAATTATCCTACACATGATCTGGAGCTTGCAGCCGTAGTCTATGCACTTAAGACTTGGCGACATTACCTTCTTGGTAACCGTTGCGAAATTTACACTGACCATCAGAGTCTCAAGTATATCTTAACCCAACCGGATCTGAATCTCAGACAAAGACGTTGGTTGGAGTTGATCTCAGATTACGACTTAGGAATCACCTACACCCCAGGCAAAGCCAATGTCATGGCTGATGCTTTACGTCATAAATCCTATTGCAACAACCTCATGTTGCAACAATGTCAACCACCCCTCCATGAGGAATTCTGTAAGCTCAACCTTCACATAGCTCCTCATGGTTCTCTTTCTACCTTGGTGGCGAAACCTACCCTTACGGATCAGATCATAGAGGCTCAGAAGCATGATACGGGAATTTCCCGGATCAAGAAGAATATTTCCAAGGGAGTTGCTGGCTGTTTCTCTATGGATGAACGAGGTGTTGTTTACTTTGGAAATTGTTTGGTGGTTCCCAAATGTCAACAGATGCAGCAACTGATCCTTAAGGAGGCCCATGAATCCCCTCTCACGATTCATTCCGGTAGTACAAAGATGTATCAGGACCTATGCCAGAGGTTCTGGTGGACTAGGATGAAGAGAGATATTGCTCAGTATATTGCCAACTGTGATGTTTGTCATCGCGTTAAGGCAGAGCATCAAAGACCTGCTGGCACCCTTCAACCTTTAGCTATTCCCGAGTGGAAATGGGACAAAGTTGGTATGGACTTCATCACCGGCTTCCCAAGACCAAGAAAGGAAATAATGCTATCTTCGTAGTCATTGATCGTCTCTCCAAAGTGGCTCACTTCCTACCTGTTCGAGAGAGTATCACTGCTAGTCAGCTCGCTGACTTATATATTTCCCGAATAGTGTCACTCCATGGTGTTCCACTAGAGATCAATTCAGACCGTGGCAGTCTTTTCACCTCTCATTTCTGGGAAAGTTTCCAGAATGCCATGGGAACTCATCTTTCTTTTAGTTCTGCTTTCCACCCTCGGTCAAGTGGTCAGGTGGAAAGGGTCAACCAAATTCTCGAAGACATGCTTAGAGCTTGTGTTATCTCATTCGGCATGGATTGGGAGAAATGCATTCCCTTTGCCGAGTTTGCTTATAACAATAGCTACCAATCCAGTCTTAAGAAAGCACCCTTCGAGATCCTGTATGGACGAAGATGTCGAACACCTTTGAACTGGTCAGAAACCGGTGAAAGACAATTCTTTGGACCGGATATGATCCAGGAGGCAGAAGAGCAAGTTCGCATCATTCGTGAGAATTTGAAAACAGCCCAATCTCGTCAAAAGAGCCAGTATGACCGCCAACATAAGGAAGTGGCTTATGAAGTTAGCGACAAGGCTTACCTTCGGGTTACTCCTTTGAAGGGTACCCATCGTTTCGGTATCAAGGGCAAGTTGGCTCCTCGCTACGTTGGTCCTTTTCGCATTCTCGCTAAACGAGGAGAGGTTGCCTACCAGTTGGAACTACCCCCACATCTTTCTCGAGTTCATGATGTCTTCCACGTCTCTCAACTTAGGCGTTGCTTCTCGGATCCCATCCGCGGAGTGGACCACGAAACGCTTGATCTCCAAGATAACCTCACTTATCGAGAGTACCCCGTTCGCATTCTGGATCAAGCAGGGCGTGTCACTCGACGTCATAACATCAAGTTTCTCAAGGTTCAATGGTCTCATCATTTCGAGAGAGAAGCTACTTGGGAGCGAGAAGATCGTCTTCGACTTGAGTACCCCGCTTTCCTTCCGCCAACTCCTGAATCTCGGGACGAGATTTTTTCGAGTGGGGGCGAGTTTCCACATCCCTAGTTCTTGTATGATCCTAGGCTTGCTTTGTGCATCATGTTTAAATTTCAAATGAAATTGAAATGGGGATGTTTCAAACCCTAGCACCAAAGCAAATTCAAATAGGTTCAACTTTAAAATGGATTTTCAATGAACCCAAAATGCTATTCAAAAATGATCATGCTCTTTGGATAATGTTGGGAACAACAACCAGAAGTGATGCACATTTTTGCTACACATTTTGGATTTTTGAATCAATGCATAAATATTTGATTTGGAGCTATTTAAATTATATAAATATTTTTAATGGCTCCAAAAACGTTGGGAATTGGTGAGGGCCTCTGGAATATTATATCTAGATGCCACAAATATTTTTAGCATTTATGGAAGTGTTTTAACATTTCTTTTGGATAGAGAACAAATGTTAGAAATAGAAAAAGAAAACAGGAAATAGGAAAACACTTACCTGACGCTTACCTGGCGCCCCACCACGCCCAGCAGAGGCCCAGCCCACTGGCTCTTGCCAGTCATCTCCCTCCTCGCGCCAGAAGGCAGGGGCGCGTTCTCGCCGCGCGCCGGCCACGCGCCGGCCACCTCCTGCCTCCCTGCATGTCTCCCCGTCGCCCTGAGGACGCCACGCGATCCCCCGACTCTCTCTCGCTCTCTCTCGTCCCCATCCTCTCCCCTGGCTCTCTCCCTCGCATGCACCGAACACAGCCGCCACTGCCGCTCACCGTTTCCGCACCCAGAGCCTCCCCCTCGACCCCTCGACGTGCCCACTAGCTCCGCTACCTCGTTCTCGACCTCCTCGCCAAGCCAAGCAACGCCGGACGCTGCCGGATGCCCTCACCGCCATCTTCTTCAACCTCGGGCCACCGAGATTGCTGGCGACCGTGCGCCCGCTCTGACACTTCCCCGAGCTCGCTGAGGCCACTAAACGAACCGCTGTGAGCTCCTGCATGGATCCCCTCCTTCCTCCCTTTCGATTTCGAGCCGTAGATGTCGCCCCCTTGACGATCGTAGCCGTCGCAACTTGAGCTCGTCGTCGGCGCAACTCCGGCGACCAAATGGTCACCCCGGCGAGTCCAACTTGCTCCCCGCAACGCGTAGCGCCCCGCTAGACCTTCGCCTCGCTCGTTAGCACACCGCAACGCTAACCCGCACCAGCCCCGAACTTCGGTAGCCGCCGCGAGCTCCATTTCAGTGAGCTCCGGCCTCCCCAGCTCATCCCACATGCTCCACTGGATGCGGACGATTGGTCTCCACGCGCTCTTCCGCCGCCTGTAGCGCATTCCGGCGAAGCACCGACGCGCGGTTTGGTCGTCGCCGGCTGAACTCCGGCGAGGCTGACGTGGCAGCTTAATTAGCGCTAATCCCCACCATTAGCCACCCCACCAGCCGCTGACAGTGGGCCCCAGAGCCAAGTCAACCCTGGTCAGTGCGGGTTTGACCCGGGGTTAACCCTAGTGTCACTGACGTGTGGTCCCCACACGTCAGGTTTGACCTGGTCAGCCCTGATGACGCCTCTGCGACGTCACGCTGACGCAGTAATTGATTTCTGGATTTTAAATAATTCAGAGGATTTCAGAAAATAGTTAAAACTTCTAAAAATCATAGAAATTAAACCGTAGCTCAGAATGAAATAATTTATATACGAAAAATCATCAGAAAAATGCAAGGAATCCATTTATTCTAGTTTCATGCATGAAAAACCAATTATACTTGCTGTATAAGTGAAAACGAAATAATGGCATGTTATATACTTAATTTGGGGTTTGCATATGAACCTTTGGTTCATATGGACTTAAACGAAATTGATGCTAGATGCATTAGGGAATATCATATCATCTTTGAAATGTCATCTTCATGCATCATATTGTTGCATATGGTTGTTTATTGATTGCCGGCACCGTCCCCTCTCGATAGGTCCTACTCCGAAGGTGTCCCGAGTACCTGTCTGAGGAGCAGTGCTTCTTCGTGGATCTATCAGGCAAGCAAACCCCCTTGAGCATCTTGATAAATCCCACTCTCTCGCTCCTGCTCCTTTTACTGCATTAGGACAACAACGATTCAAACTGCTACTTTCTGCTGCGGTAGCTGAACCCATTCCTCTGCATGACCTGTCATTGCCACAGTAAATAGTTGAAACCCACTAGCATGAGTAGGAGTTGCTTGAGCCTTGGTGTGCCTGCTCATCCATGCTTGTTTTTCTTTATGCCAGCTATGCTTAGAGTTGTGTCGGGTCTGATTCATCGGGAATGAATCGGAGTGGTGAACATGTCCTACCGGTAAAGGCTAAGTGTGTGAACACGTTTTGATAAAGGTAGCGATGAGAGGCCATGTAGGAGTACATGGTGGGTTGTCTCATTAGAACCGTCCTTAAGCACTGAGTTCTGTGTATGTTATCCAAGTCCAGTTACTACCACACATTGGGTTCCGGTTATCCAGCCCCTCTCGGCTTATTAATCCGCTTGATCTCTGTCGAGGAGTTGCAACTAGTCTCTGGCGTTTGTAGGTAGTGCTACTTGTCTACCAGGTGGTGTCCGATGGGACGGGCTTGGGACAGACTAGGCACCGTGGCACGGTGTACCAAGTGGCACCCGGATGGTGGTCTTGGGAACCCTGCACACATCGTTTGGGGCCGTGAGCGACACCCCGGCCGGATCTCCTTGCGGATGGAACCCGAATAGGCGATAAACCTGGACGAGAGACTTGTGTGGTTAGTCAGGTCGTGGCCGACACCCTCGCCCGGCTTCCACTTGAAGGTTGCCGAGGTACATGACGTGTACAGGGCTATAAGGGGAGAGAGCGTGTGTGAAGAAGTACACCCCTGCAGGGTCAATATTATCTATTCGAATAGCCGTTTTCCTCGGATATGGAAACTTGGAGGACTTATGTAGTACATAGACAATTTGAAGTGGATACTCTAAAATCCGCAAGATAAGCGTGAGTGCTATGGATGGCCTTCTCGTAGGGAGACAGGAACGGATCCATAGTGGAGTATTGATATGGTGAATATGTGGACTCGTGTGCGTCTTCTCACCCCAAAGAAGTTTCTGATACTCGTAGTATAGATTAGCCATTGAGTCAAAGCTGGCTTGCTGCTGTTAAACTCCACCACCCCCTTTGTTGATAATGTTGCATATGTAGATAGTTCTGAAGTAAGACTTGCTGAGTACCTTTGTACTCACGTTTGCTTATTTATGTTTTGCAGTTGGTTACCCTAGTGACTTCGACGAGTAGATTGTATCCCAGCTACGATCTTGTACCCTCAGGAGGGTCGTGTTTAGTCAGGCTTCTTAATCTTTTCCTTTGTTGTTGTCTGTACTCAGACATGTAATGCTTCCGTTGCTTGTATGCTCTGAATGATGGGTCATGAGACCCTGTTTGTATTGAATGCTATGTGGCTCTTCTAGGCCTTTATCTATATGAGTTTGAGTTATGTTGTGATGCCATGATGTACAGCACATACTTGCATGGTATGCGTATGTGTAACGTGTATTGCTATGTGTGGGATCCGACAACCTAGTTTTTTACCTCTGATAGCCTCTCTTATGGGGAAATGTAGTCTTGTGCTTCCATGTGCCATAGTAGTCCGCTACAGCCCGGTTCACCGGAGTCCTGCTAGCCCAGCACTACTGCTCCGGAACACTTGACTGGCCGGCATGTGATTCACTTCGTCCCTGTGTCTGTCCCTTCCGGGAAATGTCATGCGGTGACATCCGGAGTCCTGTCTAGCCTGCTACAGCCCGGGTTCCCGGAGTCCTGTTAGCCCAGTGCTACAGCCCGGATTCATACGCTGTTGACCGACATGCTCGAGGTTGATTCATGTATGCCTGTCCCTGTAAGTTAGTGCTACTTTGGGTTCACGACTAGTCATGTCGGCCCGGGTTCTCTGTCATATGGATGCTAGCGACACTATCATATACGTGAGCCAAAAGGTGCAAACGGTCCCGGGCCAGGTAAGGTGGCACCCGTGGGAATACCGTGCGTGAGGCCACAAAGTGATATGAAGTGTTACATCCTAGATTAGTGTTACTTAGGATCGGGGTCCCGACATATACAGTAAAATAACTGCAGCATCGTGAATAAGAAAAAACCTAGACTATACAATAAAGAAATCACGGCATATTACATCCACTGGGCATCAAAGTTCACCACTATGATAATAAAGCACAAGCAGACAGCAGATTACATACACTGGCCATCAAAGATCGCCACTAGTGAAAATAAACACGCCGACAAAATAATACACAAAATCGATAGTACTTCAATAGAGTTGAAGAAATGTTAGCACTGCTCGGGAGCTGCAACGCAAGCAGCTGAGCAAGCTGATGAGACTGCGCTTGTTTGATCACTTATATCCTCCTCACTCTGAAAGATAAACAAGTAGACACGTGACGGGTTTTGCACATATAAGTATATGTGCTGACAATTCCTCACATTTATTACTGACGAATAAAGTGACTGTAATGCCCACAATGCGGCTATATCACCCACGTGTCGGAGCACGACTTAGAGGCATAACTGCATTGTAAGCAATGCCGCAAGTGAGGTAATCTTGACACAACCCATGTAATGAATAAGAAAGGAGGTAGATAGTTGGCTTACAATCGCCACTTCACACAATACATGAATAAAGCATTACATCATCCAAATACACTCAAGGTCCGACTACGGGACCAAAATAAAGAACAACCCCAAACGCGACAAAGTCCCCGATCGCCCCCAACTGGGCTCCACTACTGATCAACTAAAATGAAACAACACAATGAACGAGATCTTCATCGAGCTCCTCCTTGAGCTCGGTTGCCTCACCTGCACGATGTCATCGACACCTGCAAACTGGTTTTGGAAGTATCTGTGAGTCATGGGGACTCAGCAATCTCACACCCTCGCAATCAAGACTATTTAAGCTTATGGGTAGGTAAAAGGTATGAGGTGGAGCTACAGAAAGCAGTAGCATATATGGTGGCTAACTTACGCAAATGAGAGCGAGAAGAGAAGGCAAAGCACGGTCGAGAATCTATGATCAAGAAGTGATCCTAGACTACTTATGTTCAAGCATAACTCCAACATCGTGTTCACTTCCCAGACTCCGCCAGAAAGAGACCATCACGGCTACACACGCGGTTGATGCATTTTAATTAAGTTAAGTGTCAAGTTCTCTACAACCGCACATTAACAAATTCCCATCTGCCCATAACCGCGGGCACGGCTTTCGAAAGATCAATCCCTGTAGGGGTGTCCCAACTTAGCCCATCACAAGCTCTCACGGTCAACGAAGGATATTCCTTCTCCCAGGAAGACCCGATCAGACTCGGAATCCCGGTTACAAGACATCTCGACAATGATAAAACTAAACCAGCAAAGCCACCCGATGCGCCGACATCCTAATAGGAGCTGCACATATCTCGTTCTCAGGGCAACACCGGATAAGACATCCTATGAGTAAAACCAACCCTCAAGTTTCCCCGAGGTGGCCCCGCAGTCTACTCAGTTTGGACCAACATTTAGAGAAGCATTGGCCCGGGGGGTTAAAATAAAGATGACCCTTGAGTCCATGAAACCCAAGGGAAAAGGCTAGGTTGTTAGTGCAAATGGTAAAACCAAGGTTGGGCCTTGCTGGAGGAGTTTTATTCAAAGCGAACTGTCAAGGGGTTCCCATTATAACCCGACCGTGTAGGAATGCAAAATCAAGGAACATAACACCGGTATGACGGAAACTAGGGCGGCAAGAGTGGAACAAAACACCAGGCATAAGGCCGAGCCTTCCACCCTTTACCAAGTATATAGATGCATTAATTAAATAAAAGATATTGTGATATCCCAACAATAAACATGTTCCAACAAGGAACAATCTCCAAACTTCACCTGCAACTAGCAACGCTATAAGAGGGGCTGACCAAAGCGGTAACATAGCCAAACAACGGTTTGCTAGGACAAGGTGGGTTAGAGGTTTGACATGGCAATATGGGAGGCATGATGAGCAAGTGGTAGGTATCATAGCATAGGCATAGCAAAAGAGCGAGCATCTAGTAAGCAAAGATAGAAGTGATTTCGAGGGTATGGTCATCTTGCCTGAGATCCCGCAAGGAAGAAGAACGAGTCGATGAAGAAGAAAAATGGACATAGTCGAACGGATCCTCACAAATGTGACGTTATCAGAACCTGTTGGGTTATGTAGCAGAAATTCAAAATTTTCTACGCATCACCAAGATCAATCTATTGAGTAATCTTGCAACGAGGGGAAGGAGAGTGCATCTACATACCCCTGTAGATCTCTAAGCGGAAGCGTTCAAGTGAACGGGGTTGATGGAGTCGTACTCGTCGTGGTCCAAATCACCGATGATCCTAGCGCCGAACGGACGGTACCTCCTATAAGTGCATCTAGTGCCACCCCTAGTTGGTTTTGGAGTATTGATGACAAACCTAGTTGAGGGACTAATGTGTTTGTGAGAATTGCAGGATAACACAGGTAGAAGTCCCTCGTTGATTCGGTTTTCCTACCAGAGATGACCCCTAAAAACGTATGAAGACATTGAAGTCAAAGGTGGTATATGAAGATATTCACATTGAAGACTATGACAAGAGAAGACACCACATGAAGCCTATGGAGCTCGAAGAATTAGATCTTTCGTAGTTCTCTTTCTTCTGTGTTGAGTCATAGGAACCACCGTACTGTTAAGTGGGGTCCAAGAGAACCAGTCAGAATGACTGAAGTTATGCTTAAACAAAACCTATGTCTTCGAGTGAAGACTTTGAGAGCGAATCTTGTCCAGAGTCGGGCAAGTCAGCTTTTCTTGAAGCCCAAGTAAAGTTGCCGTGTGAGTTTGAAATCTGACCGTTGGAACACGTGTCAGTTCCTTAGTGACCCAGGGTCATTTCGGACAAATCAGGTCGGGTTGCCAAGTGGCTATAAATAGCCCACCCCCTCCAACCATAAACGGTTGGCTGCTCAGATTCAGAGTACGTCTTTTGTCATTTGAGAGCAACCCACCTCGAAGCCTTTGAGAGAGAATTCCTTGCGAGGATAAAGCCCTAACCACCCAGAGCCAAAGAGAATTAGGCATCACTTAAGTCTTCTTGTCTGTGTGATCTGAAGACTTATTACACTAGAGGACTGTGCATCCTCCAACCGGTTAGGTGTCGCGTTCTGAGCATCCAAGAGACATTGTGGATTGCCGGTGAACAAAGTCTGTGAAGGTTTGCGACTCTACCTTGAAGACTTACCAGAGTGATTGGGCGAGGTCTGTGTGACCTTAGCTCAAGGGGAATACGGTGAGGACTGGGTGTCCTGAGCTGCGTGTTCAGGACTGGGTGTCTGGGACTGTGTGTCCTAAGGTTTAAATACCTAGCCGCCCTAACCAGACGTACAGTTGTCACAGCAACTGGAACTGGTCCAACAAATCATTGTCTTCAGCGAGTCACTGGTTTCATCTTCCCTTCCCTTTACTTACTGTTACTCCTTGTGAAGTCATTGTATGTTCGCACTATCTTTTGTCTTCACTGAGTGACTGCGTGTTCTATGTGGCTTCACAATATCTTCTTACCTGATCCTTACTACATTGCTGCTATTAGTCATTGTGCTTTCACTCTATTAAATACTTGACTATGGCTTGCCTAGTGTAGTCTACCTTCCACTACATGGTAATAGGTTTATTTCTATCATTTGTCTTCATAACTTCCACATTTTGAAGACTTTCATAAAAATCGCCTATTCACCCCCCCCCCCTCTAGTCGATATAACGCACTTTCAATTGGTATCAGAGCAAGGTGCTCCCTTGTTCTGTGTGATTCGGTTTAACCACCTGGAGTTTTAGCTATGTTGACTGCAGGGATAAATAAAGTCTCCGTTGCGTGCCCCGTCTTCGATGGAACTGAATATCCCTACTGGAAGAATAAGATGCGCATGCATCTTGAAGCCATTGACGTCGACCTATGGTATGTCGTCAAGAACGGCATTCCCAAGGCTGGAGAAGGTGTCACTGCTGCTGATGTCAAGAAGTTCGTTCAACTGGACTCTACTGCCAAGAATATCATCTATGGTCATCTGACCAAAGGACAGTATGGCCGTGTGAGTGCTTTGGAAACATCTAAGCTGGTCTGGGACTGGCTCTCCAAGGTCAATGAAGGCGTCTCAACCCAGAGAGATCAGAGAATCAGTGTCCTTTCTTAACCTCTTCAACCGCTTCAAGCGAAATGACAATGAGAATGTCCAGCTCACATTTGACCGACTCACTGACATCACAAATGAGCTTCAAGCCCTCGGCGCTACTGAGATCACCAAACATGAAGTCGTCAAGACACTACTGAGATCACTTGATAGTTCATTTGACACCCTAGCCCTGATGATTCAAGAACATCCTGATTTCAAGACACTCGATCTGTCTGACATACTTGAGAGGCTCAACACACATGAGTTTCAGCTTTCTGAGAAAAGAGATATCTACGGTCCAAACTATGGGCGAACTCGTGCCTTGAAGGCTAAAGCTGTCTCCTCATCTGAAGAAGAATCTGACAGCAGTTCGGATGATCCTGAAGACATTGGAAGGGAACTTGTTATGCTTGTGAAGAAGTTCCAAAAATTCACCAAGAAGAAAGGTTTCAGAAAGTCTTCCCGATCAAGCTCAAGGAATGATGAAGCTTCTGCTCACGACTACAAGAAGAAAACATGTCACAAGTGCAAGAAACCTGGCCACTTCATCTCTGAGTGTCCACAGTGGGACAATGAGAACAAAAAGAAGAAGAAGAGCAAGGAATATGACTCTGACGACAAGAAGAAGAAGAAATACTCAAAGTCTTCTTCCAAGTCTTCCTCAAAGTCTTCATCACACAAGAAGAGCTCATCTGGCAAGGCACGTGCGTTTGTTGGCAAGGAAATGGATTCAGAGGAGGAGTCCGCTTCTGAGGAGGCGGAGGTGGAGTCTGAGGAGGAGTCCGATTCAGGTGTCGCAAGTCTGGCTACAGCATACGTTGTCAAGTCCATCTTCAACACTGAAGACAATGACTTCATCACCGACACCGATGCAAATGACAAGGACTACTCCACTTCTACCTACTGCTTCATGGCACGCGGTGCCAAGGGTACGACACCAGCGTCTTCAGAATGGATTATTGATAGTGGGTGTACAAATCACATGACTGGCAAAAGAAGCCTTCTTATGGACTCAACCTTACGTCCATCCGACAAGAGCCACATCACATTTGCTGACACTGGTAAAAGTAAGGTATTGGGTCTAGGTAGAGTTGCAATCTCAAGGGATCAACACATGGCTAAAGTCTTGCTTGTTCAATCCCTTGGCTTCAACTTAATGTCTGTCTCAATGCTTTGTGATTTAAACATGATCGTAATATTTGGAAAATATCGTTGCCTTGTTCTAATGGAATCTAACAAGTCTCTAGTATTTGAAGGGTATCGAAAAGATGATTTGTACGTGGTAGATTTCTCAGCAGGACCACAGCTTGCCGTATGTCTTCTAGCAAAAGCATCAGAATGGTGGCTCTGGCATCGGAGGCTTGGGCATGCTGGCATGAGGAACCTCCACACCCTGGCAAAGAAGAAGCATGTCATAGGCATCGAGGGCGTCAAGTTCAAGAAAGATTACTTATGTGGTGCCTGTGAGGCAGGAAAGATGACGAAGGCCAAACATCCCTCGAAGACAATCATGACCACTACTCGACCCTTCGAACAGCTTCACATGGATCTTTTCGGTCCCACTCATTACTCAACTCTTACTACTACTGCTTGTCTCTATGGCTTTGTCATTGTTGATGATTATTCTAGATATACTTGGGTGCACATAATCCTTTACAAGACTAAAGTGCAGGATGTCTTCAGACGCTTCGCCAATCGAGCAATGAACAACTATGGCGCCAAGATAAAGTATATCAGAAGTGACAATGGCACTGAATTCAAGAACACTGGCCTTGATACATATCTTGATACCTTGGGCATCAGACATGAATTCTCAGCCCCGTACACGCCACAGCGGGATGGGGTCGTCGAACGCAAGAACAGAACACTCATTGAGATGGCCAGAACGATGCTAGATGAATACAAGACTCCAAGAAAATTCTGGCCTGAAGCCATTGATACTGCATGCCATACAATCAATCATGTTTATCTTCACAAGCTTCTGAACAAGACATCTTATGATCTCCTTACTCGCAAGAAGCCAAATGTCAGTTACTTCAGAGTATTTGGCGCCAGGTGCTGGATCAAGGACCCACATCACACCTCAAAGTTTGCACCAAAAGCACATGAGGGTTTTATGCTTGGATATGGAAAGGATTCGCACTCCTACAGAGTCTTCAATCTCTTTCATTACAAAGTGGTTGAAATAGTGGATGTGCGGTTCGATGAGACTAACGGTTCACAAAGAGAGCAACTGCCAAATGTGCTAGATGAAGTTCCATCCAGTGAATCAATCAAGCTAATGGGAACTGGAGAAATTATACCTTCTGAAGCTCATCCTGAAGAAGAACTTATCATCTCAGCACCTGATCAACATGAAGACAATGCTCAGCCTGAAGACATTCCTTCTAACAACGACAATGATCAGCAAGAGCAAAATCTTCACCCTGTACATCCTCGCGTTGCCAATGAAGTTCAGATTGAAAGAATAATTGATAGCATCAATGCAGCCGGTCCACTCACTCGTTCAAGGGCAACTCAGCTAGCAAATTTTTGTGGGCACTTTGCATTCGTCTCAATAACAGAACCCAAGAAGATTGAAGAAGCCTTCATGGAACCTGAATGGATTCAAGCTATGCAAGACGAGCTTCAACAATTTGAGCTGAATAATGTATGGGAACTGGTCAAGCGTCCCGATCCTCAGAAGCACAACATAATAGGCACCAAATGGATATACCGCAACAAGCAAGATGAGCATGGTAAAGTTGTCAGAAACAAAGCTCGTCTCATTGCTCAAGGATATACTCAAGTGGAAGGCATTGACTTCGATGAAACATTTGCTCCTGTGGCTAGACTTGAAGCCATACGCATACTGCTGCCCTATGCAAATCATCACAACATACTTATTTATCAAATGGATGTGAAGAGCGCCTTCCTCAATGGCAAGATTGAAGAAGAAGTGTATGTTGCACAACCTCCTAGCTTTGAAGATCCAAAACATCCTGACATGGTATACAAGCTTAACAAGGCACTGTATGGCCTCAAACAAGCCCCTCGGGCCTGGTATGACACACTCAAATACTTCCTGAAGAGCAAAGGCTTCATACCTGGTTCTCTCGACCCCACTCTCTTCACGAAGACATATGATGGTGAACTGTTTGTGTGCCAAATATATGTGGATGACATTATCTTCGGCTGCACCAATCAGAAGTACAGTGAAGAGTTTGGATATATGATGCAAGAGCAATATCAAATGTCTACGATGGGAGATCTGAAGTTCTTTCTCGGTCTTCAAATACGATAGCAACGCAACGGCATCTTCATATCTCAAGAGAAGTATCTCAAAGATTGCCTGAAGAAGTTCGGTATGCAAGACTGCAAAGGCTTCACGACGCCAATGCCAGCCAAGCATCATATGGGTCCTGACGACAATGGTAAAGAGTTCGATCAAAAGGTATACCGCTCCATGATTGGTTCTTTACTTTATCTATGTGCATCTAGGCCAGATATTATGCTTAGTGTTTGCATGTGTGCTCGATTTCAAGCGGCACCAAAGGAGTCGCATCACTTAGCTGTGAAGTGAATTCTTCGATATTTGGCTCACACCCCAACTCTAGGATGATGGTATCCAAAGGGCTCAGAGTTTGATCTGGTTGGATTCTCGGATGCTGATTATGCTGGTGACAAAGTTGATCGCAAGTCTACATCAGGCACATGTCACTTTCTGGGACGATCGCTTGTATGTTGGTCTTCAAAGAAGCAGAACTGTGTATCTCTCTCCACTGCTGAATCTGAATACATTGCTGCTGGATCTTGTTGCGCTCAGCTTCTGTGGATGAAGCAAACGCTCAAAGACTATGGCATTCATCTGAAGCAAGTGCCACTCTACTGCGACAACGAAAGCGCCATCAAGATTGCCAACAACCCAGTTCAGCACTCGAAGACAAAGCACATTGAAATTCGTCATCACTTTCTCAGAGATCATGTTGTGAAGGAAGATATTGATATCATACACGTCAACACTGAAGAGCAATTGGCAGATATCTTCACCAAGCCCTTGGATGAGAAGAGATTTTGCAAGTTACGGTGTGAGCTAAATATCCTGGAATCCTCAAATGTCCTGTGATCAGGCACACATCCTAACCCTTATGCATATTGTGTAAAGTATATCTTCAAGCAATGAAGACATGCATTCTAAGTGTGAATACATTAATGTGGAATTTGACTTCGGAGCGCCACTATAATTGTGCGCCGTGTCTGGGTCTAATACTTCCTATACGGTGGGTAACGCCACCACCAAATGTTCTACTTTGAAGTGTTTCACTCATGGCGTTACCTTGCTATGTCTTCACATTTGGTTTGGCTTCAATCTCAACATGTCTTCATGATTATCTTCACTATGTTGATTATATATATACTAGTGTTCTGTCCTCTACAGCATTCACTTATAGCTATGTCTTCTTGTTGAATCTTTTGAACTAAGTGAATGTGATCGGACCCTAAACTCTCTATGCTATCTATCTCAAACTCTATCTCTCCAAATCATATGCATTCTATTGAAACTGTTGAATGTCTTCTTTGCGTCCTTGTCAGCAGAAGATACAAAGACAAACCTTAAGTCCACCTTCAATGCTCATTCCTCCACATGAAACCCGGAGAAGTAGGAACGACCACCCGACAATCCAGGCGTGCGTGGGACGTGGAACAAACCCCAAAATTCTGCATGATGGCCACGTGTTCCTCAGATGCGAATCGCCAGGGGCACCTGTGTAATAACGTTGTGCCGCCCCTGTACCTATAAATACACACTTCACGGCGGTCATTATCTCTTCTTCCACTCTCGCACGAACCCTAGCGCCACCGCTAGCCCTCGACGACACCGGCGACGAAGCGCTTCGCTGCTGCAACCTCTCCGACGCCGTCTTCACGCCGACCGCGGACATCGTCCTCTCCGCCGTCGCCGTAGGTGTCCTCCATCACCAAGTTAGGGCACGGAAGATCGAACTGCTCAGCCTCATCTTCCACTCCGTCTAGCAGTTCTTAGTGTGGTAAATAAAACTTCCTTTTTACGGCACCGTTGATCCTATGGCTTTGTCACTTTCTACCACAAGCAGTTTCTATTCACACAAGTTATATCTCTCTCATACTGCATCTCATAACATGCCTAGTATATTCACTTATGCTTCACAAAGTAGTTAGATTCCTCACTTGTACTGATCTCTGGATTCGTACAAATCTGGAACCAACTCCTTATCTATGGGTGAATGTCTTCGCACGATGAGGTCAATGTCTTCTAAACTGATTTATATTCAAAATCTTCTCAGAATGCATATGACCTCTTCCCTTTCCCTCGCACCTTAATGCTGTCACAGGTACATGTCCGTGGGAGAATCCCTTGGTTCTCATAGTCTGCATTCATTTGCAGAATTCTTACAGCATCATATAAATTCTCCCGAAGCAAGTTCCTATTTGTCCAGCAAGCGAAAATCTTTGAAGCCTTTGAACGTGTTGAAGCCTTTCAGTTTAAAGTTCATGGCTTCAGAGAAATCAGCAAGGAAGGGTGGCAGAAAGCGTCATGGAGAAACATCTAGAGATCTGCCAGATGACCTCTCAGGACTGTACAAGACAGATCCTGAAGAGGATTACAATCAGCGCAAGACCCGAATCCAATGGATTCGAAGATATTGGGCAGAACAATGGTTCAAATACCGATTTGTAACCCAGGAATATGCTGAGAAAAATGCCATCACGAGACCATGGGGAGACATCCTATACAAGAATCTTCAACCCAAGTCCAGAGATGAAGCCATTGAACAAGGCTTCTATCCCTGCATGGTCTGTGGGCCACAGCCTGTTGATGCACACCCATCGTCACTACTATGGTGTCGTGATGACATTCTGTTCAAGCGCAACTTCCAGTTTTCCCAGAACTCAGCAAAGCAAAACAAGAAGACATTGGGACTAGACTTCAACCCTGGTCCCTCAGCTCCAAGGGCTGATGGCACACGAGATGCAGAACCCAATGTCGTCGGTCCTTTCTACAACCTTGAAGGCCTCATCACCCATATCTTGGTTCAAGGGACTGCAGTGAATGAGCCTGTAGCTGACGCTGAATCAGATGAAGCGCCTGCAGCGCCGAAGCCAAAGAAGTTGAAGAAGCCTAAAGCTTCAAAGCCTGCCCCTTCACCAAAAATCTCACGGGTGAAGCCACTGGCAACTGCACCTCCTGAAGACAGTGTGCAGTCCGAAGATTTATCACGCATCTCCAAGCCCCAGAAGGTCAAGATGCCTCTACCACACACCGGCCAAGAGCTAACAGCTGCTACCATTCTGCGCAATGATGCCATTGATCTGTCAAGTGATGAAGATCTTGCAGATGACGCTCTTGAGCAACTCATCAAGAGCAAAGAAGAAGCAGAAATCTTCAATGATCTGCCTCTCTTTGATGTAACAATCATCCAAAACTTCATTGATGAATGGTTTGACACGCCAAACATCAGCTTCGACGATCTCCAACTACCCATTGGCCTCAGTGTCGCCTTCCATGGCGCCATTGCTTCAGAGTTAGCTATCGCCCAGCGCATTGTTGAACTGAAGCAGAAGATTGACTTTGAGAAATCTCAATTCAAGAAGCATATGGCCAAGCTCAGCGTGCAAGACGTGAAGAATTTCAAGATTATGCTGCACGAGCTCAAGGAAGCCTTTCTAAAGAAACATGCAGAAGCTCAGGGTTCTCGTGAGCGCATGAAGGTCCTGGCTGATAGGTGTGTGCAAGCCTACAATGAGGCTGAGAAGCGCAAGGCCCTTGGGCGTCCTGGCATCGACCCCAGGATGGCTGCCAAGAAGCAAAAGAAGCCCGCTATGGCTGAACCTGAAGCACCAAGGCAGGAGGCAGATCCCCTTGTCTTCCCAACTAGCATGACTTGCCCGAAGCCAAAGGTCAGGTCAACCGCTTCAGAACTGAAGAAGACCAGGACTGCTGAGGCTGAAGCAAGGAAGAGAAAACATCCTGAAGCCTCTGCTACTGCCCCCACCAAGAAGAAAAGAATGACCAAGAAGGAACGGGCTGCTCCCACAGAGCCCTTGATTGTTCAACCCATTTCCATGGTTCACCCCGACGTCGATCCACAACAACGTCAACTGACTGTCCATGAGCCTGCTTTCACAGAGGCTCATGAAGCTGAAGACTTTCCAGCAGCTGATCCCATCGCTGCTGAAGACATTGGTCATCATGACCATGCTTAAGATGATGCAGCCCTTCCTCAGCTAGAACACCAACAGGTATCATCGCCTGTGCTAACGCACAGCGAACTCATCAGCATTGGTCGTCCACTTACGCCAATTGCACAGGATGCTTCATGGGTGGATCGCCCAAAAGAGAATGAAGACCTTGAGGCCCAGCCAACAGCAACTCCACAGGCGTCACCCGCATTGCGCAGGCTTCGCAAAGGTCCAAGGCCTCAAGTCTCTGCTGAAGACAATCCGGCTGCATCAGCCGCGGAAGAAGAAGTCCCACAAGTTGCCACTCCCCTGTCCCACCAAGAAGCAGTTCTCGAGGAGAACGTGATCGTGACCGATCCTCCTGCTCGTCAAGTGGAGGTTGAACATCTTGAGGCTACCATCACCAACACCACTGAAGCCACTGACGCTGTCATGGCTGAAGCTAATGTGGAGCCCTCACCAACAAAAGCACCAGAAGTCAACGAAGCCACTGATCCCGCCACTTCTGTTCCTGAGTCTGCTGTCGGTCCCCAGTTCGACTATCATGTTGAGCACAGGCCTCAGGTACAGAAGCCAATCCCAAGATTGCCAAGGTTCCCAGGTCCTGCATCAGCACCTGGCTCCTTCAATATCAATGGCTTCAGAGCAGACAACACATTCTTCAATAGCTCCAGGAACCCCTACTCTAGGGAAAGAATATCATCTGATCGGTTCTGGAGTTATCCGCAGCGAAGCTATTACTCATGCGTTCTTTACAACCAAGGTCGCATCTTCCCACACAAGCGCCTTGACATTGAAGCAATAGCTGGTCTGCCCTGTCTGGAAGAAGCTCTGGATTGCTTCAAAGAGGTTGGACTACTGCCGTTCGTCACTGACCAACAGCATTGGAATGAAGAGTTGTTGCTCCAATTCTATGCCACACTTCACAACCGTGGGTATAGCAGAGATCCGAAGACTTGGGTCCTGGAGTGGATGACAGGAAACGTTCATCACGAAGCCAAAGCCTTTGACATCATTGAGCTCACTGGTTTGCCCACTCCTGGCGATCTCTACGAGCATGGCTGTCAGCTTCATAGTGAAGCTATTGAGAGCATCTTTCAGAAGACTGAACCTAATATGAGTCAGATGCTCAGTATGATGAAGCCATTGCCCCAAGATGCTGCTTATCCCACCGAGTTCTTCGTTGAAGACCTTGAGTATCTGCTAAGAACCATTTATCACATCATAAGGCGAACTCTCTGGCCAATCAAAGGACATTCTCCCCATGCCAAGCTAGAAGGCGCAATGAAGACTTTGGTCTTCTACATTCTTCATGGAAAATGCTTCAATACACAGGATTTCTTCATTCGCCAACTTGCTGCATCTGGCTCTGATCTGTTTGGTTTGAAGTTCTACGCCCCTTGGGTGATGCGGCTGATCAAACTTCACTCTGGTATCTCATATCAGCCCTCGGCCCGCAACCATCGGATCTTTTTGCCTGATGTGGATATGTCTATTGAAGTCATCTATCCTGAGCCTGCCAAGGAACCTCTCAGTCTTCAGAATGCAGAGCATCAAAGTTTCACTCAGAACGTTGAAGGCGTGGAAGCCGTAACTCGTGTGTATCCTTTGGCTGGCACTACACGTGCACCGCATCCTGCTCTCACTGAAGCCACTGACAGTACAACTGCTCCATGACCCAAGAAGCGCACTTGTGTTCTTAACAACCGAGAGCTTCTTGTGGCTCTTCATCATAAATAGGATAGGTATCATGACTGGCTGAAGCATCAGATGCAAAGCCTCTTGGTGGATGTTAATCGCATTCGCAATCTTGCCACCAAGAATGCTTTTGTTGCCCATGAAACCTCTTGCCGCACATGGAAAGGGCTAACGCTGATGTGTTCTGAAGATGATCTTCAAGAGGATGGCTTCACTGAGTGATTCAAGTTTGACTCCACACCTCCTCGAAGGGCAGTGCTGCGATGAACTCCATCCCTTGAAGACTCTGAGTTCTCTTCCTCTGCTGCAACTGTGAATGCCAGAGTGATCGAGGATGAAGACGATGCTACTTCACCGCCACCTCCTTCAGCACGCTTCGACTCTGCTCCAAGCTCTTCAGCACCGCCAAACACCACCAACGACCCTGTTGCTTCACCTACTCCTCATGGGAACGAGTAGATGCTCTATGTCATCAAACCTTTTTGGTCCTTACTAACAAAAGGGGGAGAAGCATATGAGGTTGATAGTCTTCAAGCGGGTCCATATGGGCGGGTGCTTTATATTTTGCTTCGTGCTTACAACTCTCATTTTGCTACATTTGGTTCTTTGAGTTGTAACACTTAAACTCGATGGTCGTCTGCTACTTATCTGCCACCTTGTGTTGCGATGATAAATTCCTCATGTGTGACAATAAATTCCGCACTTAGATCATTCTGCAGACGTCCATTTTCCATTATGCATGTCATTATCTTCATATACTTTCACATGCATAGTGGATTGTCATCATAAGTTGAAGTGGATCTCCACAAGTACAACCTGCCATGTGCATTTGCATTCCAAAAGCAAATTACTTATATGCACATCTTCAGGGGGAGCCCTTGCAACTTATGAAGACAATTCCTTATCCTTTACAATTTCACAGATTATATTCCTCGTTGAAAACTACAACTAGTTTGTCATCAATCACCAAAAAGGGGGAGATTGTAAGTGCATCTAGTGCCACCCTTAGTTGGTTTTGGAGTATTGACGACAAACCTAGTTGAGGGACTAATGTGTTTGTGAGAATTGCAGGATAACACAGGTAGAAGTCCCTCATTGATTCGGTTTTCCTACCAGAGATGAACCCTAAAAATGTATGAAGACATTGAAGTCAAAGGTGGTATATGAAGATATTCACATTGAAGACTATGACAAGAGAAGACACCACATGAAGCCTATGGAGCTCGAAGACTTAGATCTCTCGTAGTTCTCTTTCTTCTGTGTTGAGTCATAGGAACCACCGTACTATTAAGTGGGGTCCAAGAGAACCAGTCAGAATGACTGAAGTGATGCTTAAACAAAACCTATGTCTTCGAGTGAAGACTTTGAGAGAGAATCTTGTCCAGAGTCAGGCAAGTCAGCTTTGCTTGAAGCCCAAGTAAAGTTGTCATGTGAGTTTGAAATCTGACCGTTGGAACACGTGTCAGTTCCTTAGTGACCCAGGGTCATTTCGGACAAATCAGGTCGGGTTGCCAAGTGGCTATAAATAGCCCACCCCCTACAACCATAAATGGTTGGCTGCTCAGATTCAGAGTACGGCTTTTGTCGTTTGAGAGCAACCCACCTCGAAGCCTTTGAGAGAGAATTCCTTGCGAGGATAAAGCCCTAACCACCCAGAGCCAAAGAGAATTAGGCATCACTTAAGTCTTCTTGTCTGTGTGATCTGAAGACTTATTACACTTGAGGACTGTGCATCCTCCAGCCGGTTAGGCGTCGCGTTCTGAGCATCCAAGAGACATTGTGGATTGCCGGTGAACAAAGTCTGTGAAGGTATGGGAGTCTACCTTGAAGACTTACCAGAGTGATTGGGCGAGGTCTGTGTGACCTTAGCTCAAGGGGAATACGGTGAGGACTGGGTGTCCTGAGCTGCGTGTTCAGGACTGGGTGTCCGGGACAGTGTGTCCTAAGGTTTAAATACCTAGCCGCCCTAACCAGACGTACAGTTGTCACAGCAACTGGAACTGGTCCAACAAATCATTGTCTTCAGCGAGTCACTGGTTTCATCTTCCCTAACCTTTACTTACTGTTACTCCTTGTGAAGTCATTGTATGTTCGCACTATCTTTTGTCTTCACTGAGTGACTGTGTGTTCTGTGTGGCTTCGCAATATCTTCCTACCTGATCCTTACTACATTGCTGCTATTAGTCATTGTGCTTTCACTCTATTGAATACTTGACTATGGCTTGCCTAATGTAGTCTACCTTCCGCTGCGGGGTAATAGGTTTATTTCTATCATTTGTCTTCATAACTTCCACGTTTT
>NC_041380.1:171363298-171376549 GCF_002162155.2 Triticum dicoccoides
CATGCCTTGATCCAGCAAGGAGGAGGGAGAGGTTGAGGAAGAGAGTCCAACAGTAGCACGACGGTGTGGTGGTGATGGAGTGGCAGTTCTCCGGCAGGGCTTCGCCAAGTTCACGCGGAGGAGGAGAGGTATTGGAGGGGAGGGGCTGCGCCAGGTTTAAGGGTGTGGCCGCCCTCCCACCCCTCCACTATTTATAGGTGGGGAGAGAGGGGGCCGGCCCCCTAGATCCCATCTAGGGTTGGGGCGGCGGCCAAAGGGGGGAGGAGTGCCACCCAAGTCAAGTGGAGGCCCTCCCCTTTAGGGTTTCCCCTCTCCCATGCGCATGGGCCTTGGGGGGGGCTAGTACCCTTGGCCCATTAAGGTTAGGGCGCCCCCCTACAGCCCATGCTGCTGTATTAGACGTGGTGGAACATTTTCTGGACCTCCGGACTCCTCTGGAACCTTCCGGAAGCTTCCCGGTACAATACCGGAAAAAACCGAACTTTTCCCGGAACCCGAACAACAACTTTCCATATATAAATCTTTACCTCCGGACCATTCCGGAACTCCTCGTGACGTCCGGGATCTCATCTGGGACTCTGAACAACATTCGGTAATCACATACAAGTCTTCCTAATAACCCTAGCGTCATCAAAGCTTAAATGTGTAGACCCTACGGGTTCGGGAACCATGCAGACATGATCGAGACAACTCTCCGGCCAATAACCAACGGCGGGATCTGGATACCCATGTTGGCTCCCACATGTTCCACGATGATCTCATCGGATGAACTACGATGTCGAGGATTCAATCAATCACGTATTCAATTCCCTTTGTCTAGCGGTATAGTACTTGCCCGAGATTCGATCGTCGATATCCCGGTACCTTGTTCAATCTCGTTACCGGCAAGTCTCTTTACTCGTTCCGTAACACATCATCCCATGATCAACTCCTTGGTCACATTGTGCACATTATGATGATGTCCTACCGAGTGGGCCCAGATATACCTCTCCGTTTACACGGAGTGACAAAATCCCAGTCTCGATTCGTGCCAACCCAACAGACACTTTCGGAGATACCTGTAGTGTACCTTTATAGCCACCCAGTTACGTTGTGACGTTTGGCACACCCAAAGCACTCCCACCGTATCCGGGAGTTGCACAATCTCATGGTCTAAGGAAATGATACTTGACATTAGAAAAGCTTTAGCAAACGAACTACACGATCTTGTGCTAGGCTTAGGATTGGGTCTTGTCCATCACATCATTCTCCTAATGATGTGATCCCATTATCAACGACATCCAATGTCCATGGTCAGGAAACCGTAACCATCTATTGATCAACGAGCTAGTCAACTAGAGGCTTACTAGGGACATGGTGTTGTCTATGTATCCACACATGTATCTGAGTTTCCTATCAATACAATTCTAGCATGGATAATAAACGGTTATTATGAACAATGAAATATAATAATAACCAATTTATTATTGCCTCCAGGGCATATTTCCAACAGTCTCCCACTTGCACTAGAGTCAATAATCTAGTTCACATCACCATGTGATTAACACTCACAGGTCACATCGCCATGTGACCAACATCCAAAGAGTTTACTAGACTCAATAATCTAGTTCACATCACTATGTGGTTAACACTCAATGAGTTCTGGGTTTGATCATGTTATGCTTGTGAGAGAGGTTGTAGTCAACGGGTCTTGCCATATTCAGATCCCTATGTATTTCGCAAAACTTTATATCGTAGATGCTGCTACCATGTTCCACTTGGAGCTATTCCAAATTATTGCTCCATTATACGTATCCGGTATCTATACTCAGAGCTATCCGGATAGGTGTTAAGCTTGCATCAACGTAACTCTTTATGTCGAACTCTTTATCACCTCCATAACCAAGAAACATTTCCTTATTCCTCTAAGGATAATTTTGACTACTATCTGGTGATCCACTCCTAAATCACCTTTGTACCCTCTTGCCTGACATGTGGCAAGGCACACATTAGGTGCGGTACTTTAGCATGGCATACTGTATAGAGACTATGACAAGAGCATAGGGGACGACCTTCGTCCTTCTTCTTTCTTCTGCCGTGGTCAAGCTTTGAGTCTTATTCAACTTCACACCTTACAACTCAGGTAAGAACCCCTTCTTTGACTGATCTATTTTGAACTCCTTCAAAAACATGTCAAGGTGTGCGTTCTTTGAAAGTATCATTAGACGTCTTGATCTATTTCTATAGATCTTGATGCCCAATATGTAAGCAGCTTTATCCAGGTCTTCCTTTGAAAATCACTCTTCAAACAACCGTTTATGCTTTCCAGAAATTCTACATCATTTCGAATCAACAATATGTCATCCACATATACTTATCAGAAATGTTGTAGTGCTCCCACTCACTTTCTTGTAAATACAAGTTTCTAACAAACATTGTATAAACCTAAAAGCTTTGATCACTCCATCAAAAACATATATTCCGATTCCGAGATGCTTGCTCTAGTCCATAGAAGGATTGCTGGAGCCAGCATACCTTTTAGCATCCTTAGGATCGACAAAACCTTTTATTGTATCACATACAACTTTTCTTACGAAAACTGGTAAGAAAACTTGTTTTGACATCCATCTGTCAGATTTCATAATCGAAAAATACAGCTAATGCTAACATGATTCCGACGGACTTAAGCATCGCTACGGGTGAGAAATTCTCATCGTAGTCAACTCCTTGAACTTGTGAAAAGACTCTTTCCCACAAGTAGAGCTTCATAGACGGTAACATTACCGCCCACGTCCGTCTTCTTCTTAAAGATCCATTTATCTCAATGGCTTGCCGATCATCGGGCAAGTCCACCAAAGTCCATACTTTGTTCTGATATATGGATCCTATCTCGGATTTCATGGCTTCTAACCATTTGTCAGAATACGGGCCCACCATCGCTTCTCCATAGCTCGTAGGTTCATTGTTGTCTAACAACATGATATCTAAGACAGGATTACCGTACCACTTAGGAGTAGTACATATCCTTGTCGACCTACGAGGTTCGATAGCAACTTGATCCGAAGCTTCATGACCACTACCATTAACTTCCTATTCAACAGACGTAGGCGCCATAGAAAACATCTTTCTGTGTTTCATCACTCTCTGGTTGAAGTAAAGGTTCGACAACCTCATCAAGTTCTATCTTCCTCCCACTCAATTCTTTCGAGAGAAACTCCTTCTCGAGAAAGGACCCGTTCTTAGCGACAAACAATTTGCCCTCGGATCTAAGATAGAAGGTATACCCAGCTGTCACCCTTGGGTATCCTATGAAGATGTGTTTGTCCGCTTTGGGTTTGAGCTTCTCCAGCTGAAGCCCTAAGCATCGCATTCCCAAACATTAAGAAACGACAACTTCGGTTTCTTACCAAACCAATGTTCACAGGACATCGTTTCAACGAACTTAAATGGTGTCCTATCTAAAGTGAATGCAGCTGTCTCTAACGCATAACCTCAAAATGAAAACGGTAGATTGGTAAGAGACATCATAGGTCGCACCATATCTCATAGGGTTCGATTACGACGTTCGGACACACCATTACCTTGTGGTGTTCCAGGTGGCTTCAACTGTGAAACAATTCCACAATGTCTTAAGTGATTGCCAAACTCATAACTCAGAAAATCCCCTTTTGATCAGATCGTAGGAACATGATCTTATTGTTATGATGATTCTTAACTTCACTCTGAAATCGCTTGAACTTTTCAAACGTTTCAGACTTGTGCTTCATTAAGTAGATATACCTATATCTACCCAAATCGTCAGTGAAGATGAGAAAATAGCGATATCCACCACACGCTTCAATTCTCATTGGATCACACGCATCAGCATGCATGATTTCCAACAAGTCACTTGCCCATTTCATTGTACCTGAAAACGGGGTCTTAGTCATCCTGCCCATGAGGCATGGTTCGCATGTGTCAAGTAATTCAAAATCAAGTGACTCCAAACATCCATCGACATGGAGTTTCTTCATGCATCTTATGCCAATATGACCTAAGCGACAGTGCCACAAGAAAGTGGTACTATCGTTATTAACTCTACATCTTTTGGCGTGAACATGTGTATTACTACGACCGAGATTCAATGAACCATTCACATAGGGTGCATGACCATGAAAAGTATTATTCATGTAAACAGAATAACCATTATTCTCTAACTTAAATGAATAACCGTATTGCAATGAACATGATCTAATCATATTCATGCTCAACGTAGACACCTGATAACATTTATCTAGGTTCAATACTAATCCCGAAGGCAGATGGAGCGTGCGATGGTGATCTCATCAACTTTGGAAACACTTCCAACACACATCGTCACCTCGCCCTTAGCCAGTCTCCATTTAGTCTGTAGCTTTTGCTTCAAGTCACCAATAATAGTAATTGAACCGGTATCCAATACCCAGGTGCTACCAATAATAACACGTATAAATTTTGTTAAAGTTGCCAGCCTTCTTATCTACCATGCATTTGGGGTAATTCCGCTACCAGTGACCGTTCCCCTTACAATAGAAGCACTTAGTCTCGGGTTTGGGTTCAACCTTGGGTTCCTTCACTGGAGCGGCAACTGGTTTGCCATCCATGAAGTTTCCCTTCTAGCCCTTGCCCTTCTTGAAACCAGTGGTCTTGTCAAACCATCAACACTTGATGCTCCTTCTTGATTTCTACCTTTTGCAGTCTTAAGCACCGCGAACAGCTCCGGGATCAACTCCATCCCTTGCATCTCATAGTTCATCACGAAGATCTAGTAGCTTAGTGATAGTGGCTAGAGAACTCTATCAATCACTATCCTATCAGGAAGTTTAACTCCCACTTGATTTAAGTGATTGTAGCACCCAGACATTCTGAGCACATGCTCACTAGCTGAGCTATTCTCCTCCATCTTGTTGGCTAAAGAACTTGTCAGAGGTCTCACACCTCTCAACACGGGCATGAGCCTGAAATCCCAATTTCAGCTCTTGAAACATCTCATATGTTCTATGGCGTTCAAAACGTCATTGGAATCCCGATTCTAAGCCGTAAAGTATGGTGCACTAAACTATCAAGTAGTCATCAGGATGTGTCTGTCAGGTGTTCACAACATCCACAGACGACGTTGTAGGGGTTTGCACATCGAGCGGTGCATCAAAGACGTAAGCCTTCTGTGTAGCAGTGAGGACACTCCTCAGACTACGGACCTAGTCCGCATCATTGCTTACAATATCTTTCAACTTAATCTTTCTCTAGGAACGTATTGAAACAGGGAGCTACAACGTGAGCTATTTATCTACAATATATTTGCAAAGACAATTTAGACTATGTTCATGATAATTGAGTTCATCTAATCAAATTATTTAATGAACTCCCACTCAGATAGACATCCCTCTAGTCATCTAAGTGAAACATCATCCGAATCGACTAGGTCGTGTCCGATCATCACGTGAGACAGACTAGTCATCACTGGTGAACATCTCATGTTGATCGTATCTTCTATACGACTCATGTTCAACCTTTCGGTCTTCCGTGTTCTGAGGCCATGTCTGTACATGCTAGGCTCGTCAAGTCAACCTAAGTATTTCGCATGTGTCCCGAGGCCATGTCTGTACATGCTAGGCTCGTCAACACCCGTTGTATTCGAACGTTAGAATCTATCACACCCGATCATCACATGGTAATTCGAAACAACGAACCTTCGCAACGGTGCACAGTTAGGGGGAACACTTTTCTTGAAATTATTGTGAGGGATCATCTTATTTAAGCTACCGTCGTTCTTAAGCAAATAAGATGTAAAACATGATAAACATCACATGCAATCAAATAGTGACATGATATGGCCAATATCATTTTGCTCCTTATGACGGGCTCCATGATCATCGTTGTCACCGGCATGACACCATGATCTCCATCATCATCACCTCCATCATCGTGTCTTCTTGAATTTGTCTCGTCATCTATTACTTCTACTACTATGGCTAACGCTTTAGCAATAAAGTAAAGTAATTACATGACGTTTATGTTGATACGCAGGTCATAAATAAATTAAGACAACTCATATGGCTCCTGCCAGTTGTCATACTCATCGACATGCAAGTCGTGATTCCTATTACAAGAACATGATCAATCTCATACATCACATATATCATTCATCACATCCTTTTGGCCATATCACATCACAAGGCATATGCTGCAAAAACAAGTTAGACGTCCTCTAATTCTTGTTGCAAGTTTTTACGTGGCTGCTATAGGTTTCTAGCAAGAACGTTTCTTACCTAAGCCAAAACCACAATGTGATATGCCAATTTCTATTTACCCTTCCTAAGGACCCTTTTCATCGAATCCCATCTGACTAAAGTGGGAGAGACAGACACCCGCTAGCCACCTTATGCAACTAGTGCATGTCAGTCGGTGGAACCAGTCTCACGTAAGCGTACGTGTAAGGTCGGTCCGGGCCGCTTCACCCCACGATGCCGCCAAATCAAGATAAGACTAGTAACGGCAAGTAAATTGACAATATCGATGCCCACAACTGCTTTGTGTTCTACTCGTGCATAGAAACTACGCATAGACCTAGCTCATGATGCCACTGTTGGATTATGTAGCAGAAATTCAAAATTTTCTACGCATCACCAAGATCAATCTATGGAGTAATCTAGCAACGAGGGAAGGAGAGTGCATCTACATACCCTTGTAGATAGCTAAGCGGAAGCGTTCAAGTGAACGGGATTGATGGAGTCATACTCGTCGTGATCCAAATCACCGATGATCCTAGCGCCGAACAGATGGCACCTCCGCGTTCAACACATGTACGGAACGGAGACGTCTTCCATGCCTTGATCCAGCAAGGAGGAGGGAGAGGTTGAGGAAGAGAGTCCAACAGCATCACGACGGCATGGTGGTGATGGAGTGGCAGTTCTCCGGCAGGGCTTCGCCAAGCTCACGCGGAGGAGGAGAGGTATTGGAGGGGAGGGGCTGTGCCAGGTTCAAGGGTGTGGCCGCCCTCCCACCCCTCCACTATTTATAGGTGGGGAGAGAGGGGGGACGGCCCCCTAGATCCCATCTAGGGTTGGGGCGGCGGCCAAAGGGGGGAGGACTGCCTCCCAAGTCAAGTGGAGGCCCTCCCCTTTAGGGTTTCCCCTCTCCCATGCGCATGGGCCTTGGGGGGCTGGTGCCCTTGGCCCATTAAGGTTAGGGCGCCCCCCTACAGCCCATTCTGCTGTATTGAACATGGTGGAACATTTTCCGGACCTCCAGACCCCTCCGGAATCCTCCGGAACCTTCCGGAAGCTTCCCGGTACAATACCGGAAAAAACCGAACTTTTCCCGGAACCCGAACAACAACTTTCCATATATAAATCTTTACCTCCGGACCATTCTGGAACTCCTCGTGATATCCGGGATCTCATCTGGGACTCCGAACAACATTCGGTAATCACATACAAGTCTTCCTAATAACCCTAGCGTCATCGAACCTTAAGTGTGTAGACCCTACGGGTTCGGGAACCATGCAGACATGACCGAGACAACTCTCCGGCCCATAACCAACAGCGGGATCTGGATACCCATGTTGGCTCCCACATGTTCCACGATGATCTCATCGGATGAACCACGATGTCGAGGATTCAATCAATCCCGTATTCAATTCCCTTTGTCTAGCGGTATAGTACTTGCCCGAGATTCGATCGTCGGTGTCCCGATACCTTGTTCAATCTCGTTACCGGCGAGTCTCTTTACTTGTTTCGTAACACATCATCCCGTGATCAACTCCTTGGTCACATTGTGCACATTATGATGATGTCCTACCGAGTGGGCCCAGAGATACCTCTCTGTTTGCACGGAGTGACAAAATCCCAGTCCCGATTCATGCCAACCCAACAGACACTTTCGGAGATACCTGTAGTGTACCTTTATAGCCACCTAGTTACGTTGTGACGTTTGGCACACCCAAAGCACTCCTACGGTATCCGGGAGTTGCACAATCTCATGGTCTATGAAAATGATACTTGACATTAGAAAAGCTTTAGCAAACGAACTACATGATCTTGTGCTAGGCTTAGGATTGGGTCTTGTCCATCACATCATTCTCCTAATGATGTGATCCTGTTATCAACGACATCCAATGTCCATGGTCAGGAAACCGTAACCATCTATTGATCAATGAGCTAGCCAACTATAGGCTTACTAGGGACATGGTGTTGTCTATGTATCCACACATGTATCTGAGTTTCCTATCAATACAATTCTAGCATGGATAAGAAACGGTTATCATGAACAATGAAATATAATAATAACCAATTTATTATTGCCTCTAGGGCATATTTCCAACAGAACCAACCCAAAGAAGCAACACCAGAAAGAAGAAAACCACAAAGTAAACAACCACCACATGAATATGGCATGATGCACAATCAAGTATGATGCATGTCCGGTTTAAAGATACAAGGCATGGCAAAGTGCACAAGCAATCCTACAAATTAAGTGGAGCTCAATATGCAACTCTGTTGCATATTGACGAAACACCATGACAAGTTATTTAGTTCGATCTCGTTTATGTACCCAACAATATTAAATGTTGTTAGCACGGCAAGAGGTGAAGCATAAGATAACTACCTATCTAGGCAAGGTTAAATGAGGCCGGAACAACAAGCAACAAGTCCGGTAAAATCCTCATGAGCATTTAGCAATTTAATGCAAACAACAATTTAAACATTTTAATTGTTGTTATCATGATGCAGATGACATGTGCAAGTTTATGCAATTTTTATTAAAAGTTTGACAAGAGCAATATGAAGCATTTGTCACCGTGGTGGAAAGGAAAGGGGTGCCTCGGCAACGATAACGAAAACGGTGCCATGGCAACGTTCCGGTAACTCGATTGAGATACCGATGCAAAGGAGAAGTGTGCGGATGCGTGCAAAAGATGGTGGGGCGCTCCCGGATACCGGGTGTCCCACGAGTCGACGGTAATAAGGCAAAAGAGGGGCAACGTGCATCGACAATTCAAGCACGGAGCAAGCACGAGCATCTCATACATCACACATGAATTAGTTCACGGGCGGTCGTCTCGGCGGTTATACCTTTCGGAGCGTGCATTATTGGAACGGATCAAGTTCGCAGCGGAGAAGGGGAAGTAGACGTTCTTGGGACCTTCATAGTGGAAGTAGTCGTTCTCTCGTGCTCTAGGGTCGACGGTGGAGGTTCTCGCGATCTCGGCGACGGTAGTGGTACATGTTTATCGGTAGTCGAACATGACATTCCGGAGAGAGTACTTGGCAACATGCACGTCGGCGGTAGTTGTACACAAACATTGTCGGACTTGACGGGTTCGAGGTCTCCGGACGTAGTGGTACATGTTCATTTTTCGGAGAGGTACATGGCGTTCTTCGGTCATAGGTACTTGACGTTTTGCTAACTGGGTCTTCGGTGATGGTCGTTGTACAAGGGTCATAGACGTTTTTGGGTCATGGGTAGATGTACTTGGTGCATCGTCGTGTGTAGTCATACTCGGTGTCCTCAGGCAACGACTATAGTCGTGGTACTTGGCGTCTCACCGTGTAGTTGTACATGGACTCGAACAGAGGGCCTTGACGATTCAACGGGTATGAAGCAACGGAAACGCACAGGCCTCCCCTATACTTGGCGCAATTCGAGACGATCTCGACGATCCAGCGAGGCGACATGGCACAGGGCAGTCTTCGTCTTGGCAGGGTAGCGGTCCAAGCGAGCAGCAGCTCTGCTCAATGCAGGGCAGCACGGGGCAATGCCGGGGAAGGCAACGCGGGGAAGATGCGTTCGCTCATCTCCTGGATGAGGTGTAACACCCTCGATGCGGCTATATCTCCCACGTGTCGAAGCACGACTTAGAGGCATAACCGCATTGAAAGCAATGTCGCAAGTGAGGTAATCTTCACACAACCCATGTAATACATAAGGGACAGAGGTACATAGTTGGCTTACAATCGCCACTTCACACAATACATGAATAAAGCATTACATCATCCAGATACAATCAAGGTCCGACTACGGAACCAAAATAAAAGAAGACTACCCCAAAAGCTACACAGATCCCTGATCGACCCCAACTGGGCTCCATTACTGATCAACATAGAACGAAACAACACAAAGGACAAGATCTTCAACGAGCTCCTCCTGAGCTTGGTTGCGTCATCTGCACGGACTCATCGGCACCTGCAAACTGGTTTTGGAAGTATTTGTGAGCCACGGGGACTCAGCAATCTCGCACCCTCGCGATCAAGACTATTTAAGCTTATGGGTAAGGTAAAGGTATGAGGTGGAGCTGCAGCAAGCGACTAGCATATATGGTGGCTAACATACGCAAAAGAGAGCGAGAAGAGAAGGCAAAGCACGGTCGATAAAAGTATGATCAAGAAGTGATCCTAGAACAACCTATGTCAAACATAACTCCAACACCGTGTTCACTTCCCGGACTCCGCCGGAAAGAGACCATCACGGTTACACACGCAGTTGATTCATTTCAATTAAGTTAAGGTTCAAGTTATCTACAACCGAACATTAACAAATTCCCATCTGCCCATAACTGCGGGCACAGCTTTCGAAAGTTCAAATCCCTGCAGGGGTGTCCCAACTTAGCCCATGACAAGCTCTCACGGTCAACGAAGGAATAGACCTCCTCCCGAGACGTTCCGATCAGACTCGGTACCTCGGTTCTTCAAGACACTTCGACAAGTTAAAACAAATCCAGCAAGACCGCCCGATGCGCCGACATCCTGATGGGAGCTGCACATATCTCGTTCTCAGGGCAACACCGGATAAGCAATCCGTACAACTAAAACCAGCCCTCGAGTTTCCCCGAGGTGGCGCTGCAAGGGGCTCTATTTTGGACCAACACTTAGACAAGCACTGGCCCGGGGGGTTAAAATAAAGATGACCCTTTGGCTGGCCTAACCCAAGGGAAAAAAAGGCTAGGTGGCAAATGGTAAAACCAATGTTGGGCCTTGCTGGAGGAGTTTTTATTCAAGGCAAATTGTCAAGGGGTTCCCATTATGACCCAACCGCGTAAGGAACGCAAAATCCGCGAACATAACACCGATCTGACGGAAACTAGGGCGGCAAGAGTGGAACAAAACACCAGGCATAAGGCTGAGCCTTCCACCCTTTACCAAGTATATAGATGCATTAATTAAATAAGAGGTATTGTGATATCCCAACAAAATATCCATGTTCCAACAAGGAACAAAACTCCAAACTTCACCTGCAACTACCAACGCTATAAGAGGGGCTGAGCAAAGCGGTAACATAGCCAAACAACGGTTTGCTAGGACAAGGTGGGTTAGAGGCTTGGCTCAACAATATGGGAGGCATGATAAGCAAGTGGTAGGTATCGCAGCATAGGCATAGCAAAAGAGCGAGCAACTAGCAAGCAAAGATAGAAGTGATTTCGAGGGTATGATCATCTTGCCTGAAACCCGCAAGGAAGAAGAACGAGTCCATGAAGAAGACAAACGGACGTAGTCGAACGGGTCCTCACAAACGCGACGATACCGGACCCAACCCGAAGAGGCAAACACCGGAAATAAGCACACAACATAGTAAACAACCCACACATGAACATGATATGATATGCGGGATGCGGTCTGCGATGCATATGCATGATTTGCAAAGGAATGATTGAACCTGGCCTCAACATGGAAATCCAAGTGTGCCACTGGAAAGGTCAGATGAAATCGCTTGAAAACGATATAAAGAACGCCGGAATCGGAGTTACGATTTGGAAATGGCAAGCGATTCAAAAATGGCCACGTTCTGCGATTTACAGCAAGTAGCCATCTAAATGCATCAAGATGAACATGCTACAACACTCAAACATGGCAACAAAATACATGGCAGGGATCCATTCATGATGCTTAACAAAAGACTAGCACTGAGCTACGGCCAATTCATCCATTAACAGGTTCAAACAAGCATGGCAGAAATGCATTTGACAAACAGATCTCAGACTTAGTGAAATTAACACTTGTCTGGAATTTCAGATCAGATAGCACTCTTTGGAGCATGAAAACAATATGCTACAGGACCTGAACATGGCAAAGTAAAGCATGGCATGGAGCTACTCAAAGAGCTTAACAAAAGTCCCTTAGTGGCCTTGAGCCAAAAGGGATCAGAAAATACAATTGCAAGCATGTGAACATGGCAAAAATATAATCAGATCACAGACTTAGTGAAAAACTGGAGCATGCTGAAACAGATATCAAGTAGGCATGTTTACGAGCTCGATGCACTCACTACAGAGCAAGGCATGACAATCTAAGCATACACCCATCAAGGATACACATTATACAAGCTAGACATGGCAAGAACAATAACATAGCATGCACGGATCAACTACAACATCCTCGGCAAAATCGCTAACAAGTAGACAATCTGCCCAGATTCACGAAATAGCAAAAGTAGAGCTCGATTGACTCAAGCTAGGGTGCTCCATAATTGCAAACAAAGACATGGATGGATAGAGCAGTACAAGATTAACAAAACATCATTACTGATCATCCTCAAAAGAGGCACGGATCACTAGGAAACAACATGAACATATGGCTATAATGAGATAAACAGACCAAGGACATAGTGGAAATGCTAAGTCCCTGAAATCAGCATTAACAAGTGCACCACTTTGCAAGCTTGGGCCAGTCACCACACACATCACAAAAATACATGGGTTGCACCTTTGGAAAGATGGCAAAACCCTTAACAAAACATATGTAGAGCTCATGGGCATATCATGCACACAATAATCATGGCAAAAATGACAAATATCTAAATGGAGCAGCAGATCTGACAAATATCTCAAGTAGCACTCTTCTAACAGCATTTCGGGCATCAAGATGAACTCAAATGAAAATGATGCAATGAGATGAAATGATGTACTCTTTGAGACGAACATTTTGATATGCTGTATGCATGAATCGGAGCTATGGATGCAAAGTTACGAGGCGATGAATAATGCAAAATAATTAGGGTTAGGGGGTAGAAAGTCAACCTAGTGGATCTGGATCCAGATCGGATCTCGCCGGGTACTGTAGCAGGGCGCGGTTCTCGAGGAAGTTCGGCCGGAATCGAGGTCGCCGGAGCCGCTAGATGTCGCCGGAGGAAGCGGAGCTCGCCGGAGCTTGGTCGGGGAGGCGCGGTGCTCGGGGGAGTGCCTCGAGCGGCGCGGGCGAGGACGGTGGCCGGCGCCGGTGGACAGGGCGGCGGACGCCGGTGGCAGCCGCGACGGTGACC
>NC_041380.1:171377005-171383459 GCF_002162155.2 Triticum dicoccoides
GCGGGCGACGCGGCCTCGGGCCTCGGGCGGCGGCGTGCTGGCGATCCGGGCCGGGCGGGCCCCGCCTGGGCTCCGCGGGTCGGCGCGGTGGCGAGGAGAGAGAGGAGGCGGCGCGGGATGAGGTGGCGCGCGTTGAGTGGCTGAGGTGGAGGAGGCGATGACGTGGCACAACGTGATTGGCCGGGATGAGGTGGCCGGCGGACATGTCCGGCGGCGGAGTGGACGTGTCCGGCACGCAGAGGAGGAAGATCTAGGGTTTCGGGGAAAAGATCCGAAAACGAAAATGAAGGGGTCTATTTATAGAGGTAGAGGGAGCTAGGAAGCTCCAAATGAGGTGCGGTTTTCGGCCACACGATCGTGATCGAATGCTCTAGATGATGGAGAGGGTTTATATGGGTTTTGGGCCACTTTGGAAGGGTGTTGGGCAGCAACACACACGAGGCCTTTTCGGTCCCCCGGTTAACCGTTGGAGCATCAAACGAAGTCCAAATGGTACGAAACTTGACAGGCGGTCTACCGGTAGTAAACCAAGGCCGCTTGGCAAGTCTCGGTCCAATTTGGAAATGTTTAACCCCCACACATGAAAGAAAGGTAGAAAGGACCACCAGAGGAGATAGGAGCGCCGGAATGCAAAACGGACAACGGGAAAAATGCTCGGATGCATGAGACAAACATGTATGCAAATGAAATGCACATGATGACATGATATGCAATTCATGACATGCAAGCAATGACAAGGCAACAACAGCGAATAAGTGGACGACACCTGGCACATCGGTCTCGGGGCGTTACAGCCAAGGCGAAGGTGGGATATGGCACTGAGGAAGGAGGTCCGGCGGGGCGGCGACGCTGCTCGTGGAGGAGGGCATGGACGGAGAAGGTACGAAACAGGACGGAGACGGCGGGTTCAAGGCGGAGGTCGCCGGATCCAGCGAGGAACTTGACCGGAGCGGCGGCCATAGTAGGGGCGGCGGATCAGGGAGATTGAGGGCGCGGCACGCGAGGAGCGGGCGTGAAGAGCTGGAGCGAAAATCAAGGCAGAGCAGGGCGATGAGGAGGTTGTAGGTCGCGGGCGAGGAGGAGTCTGGGAGGAGAAGGGCACGTAGCTCATCGCGGTAGGTGGGTCGTGCGGCCGGCTATTGCACGAGGCGCCATGGGGATCGAGCGCGAGGAGCTCTCGCTCCTCTCTGTGTGTGTGCGTGGCGGCGGAAGGAGGACGGAGGGGAGGGAGCGGCCCAAAGGGAGGCAAGCATGGTGCGAGGGAGAGAAGTGGCATCGAGCAAAGGGGCCTGCGAGCGTTGGGGATGGGGATCGGGCTCCTCCCTGGCGGCGCTGGTGGGAGACGAGGGAGTGAGGGAGTTTGGGATCAGAATTTAGGGTTAGAGGGGAGAGAGTGCGGCTGGGCTTCCAGGGGTTTGCTGGGCCGGCCTAGACCAGGGGCCTAGGGATGGGCCCTAGAGGCCGGCCTGCTGGACTCTCGCCTCTTAATTTCTCTTTTCAACAAAAGAGATAGGCTAAAAATAATTAAGAGAAGAGGCCATGGAGAAGAACAAAATTATGGAACATTTTTGTATGGCTTTATGGAATATTTCCACCTCAACAAAAATAGTTTCGACAAGTTAGGAGAATTTAAATTCAAACTTATTTGACTTGAGCCAAAAGAGTTTGAATGGGGGCTAGACTAAATGGGTGTACAAAAATGTTGAGGGTTTTGGAGGACCCTCAATAAAAGGAGAAAGAACTATTGCCAAGGTTTGGAGGTGAAACTAGAAGCAAAAGAACCCAAGGGATTTATATTGTGAGTGAGTTGTGGTCGATTCCTAAGGAATGAAATATTTATTTTACCTCCCTATACATATTGGGAGATATGTTATAAAGAGAATTTCACCATGTGAATATCCCTCAATTTAAATGGACCGAAGATCCATCCGATTTTATTTGGTTGAGTTTTAAAACACGTTGCAAGATGACATGATGCAATGCACATGATGCAACGAACCAAAACAAATCACCCGACAACACTCGGAAACATGGAAGGCATCTGAAGCTCCGTTCTTGGGGCGTCACAGTGACACAGTTCAAAATACCATTAACACAATATGGTATTATTTAGGTTAAGACATGGCAAGAAATGACATTGTGAAGGAGTTGGCAGCTTCACGACACCACAAGATTATAGATCAAGAACTCATAAGTATCAATGGTTAGTGTGCTGTCAATTTATCCCATTCAGATTGGCAAATAAAGAGATGGTTTAAATAATAGTAGAATGATATGACAGTGTTCATAGTTAAGACATTACAAAATTTGACATTGTGTTGTAGTGCGTAGGTTCACCACACCATTGGATTACGGATCAAGAACAGAAGCTTACATGTAGTGCAAAAGAAGATTACTTGCTCTGTATAGTTTAATTTACATGGTATGAAGAAGGAACTTGGTTGTACAACTAAAACTAAAATTGAGAAGGACAAACTTTTGTTTATGATCTACATAATAAACTTTAAACATGCAATTTGATGCAAACACCAAAAATAAACAGCTATTGCAGTCATGCCTAACCAAATATACACAACAAAGTTTGAAGGTTTGAGAAGGACAAACTTACATTATTGGTGAAGATAGGCTCTATAAAGCCCTTGTCCATGCTGATGAGGGGGGGCAATTCAAGAAGTTTACCACAGAATCTTCTTCATAAGCATTGCCTTTATTCTACATTTTGTTATGAGTAAATATAGATGTGATAATATAAGAAAAAATGGAGAATATTTAACATAAGATGAAGAGTGATGCTACATAACCAAGTAGCTATAAATGTAAGTACAGTGATACAGGCAAAAGGTATAGCCAAGAGCAATACAGAGATAAACTTCTTCAGTACCATCGGTGTTATCCAACCTAATGGTAAGAGTAAATATAGATCTGATGTGTAGAAAATGGAGGAGAAAGGAAAATAAGCTGCAGAGTGATGGTACATGAACAACTAGCTGTAAATATAAGTACACTGATAAAGGACAACAGGTACTTACAAGAACAATGCAGAGCTAAAATTTTCATTGGCATTGGAAATATTCTACATTAATGTAACCATTCATACAGATCAGATAATCTGGAGCGGACAATTGATAAGCAAGCTATCATGCATACTGTTGTCACATAATGAACCAGGTATTAAAGCAAGTACAGTTATACAGGACAACAGGTACTAACAAGAGCAAAGCAGCGGCCAACATATTTCTGATATCCTGTCGTCCTTTTCAAACCGGAATTCTTCTTCGAGCAGATTTCCTGCAAAAGAGATCTGTAAGGCACATGCGGAAAAGTAGAAGTTCAAATTGGCATGTGATATCATAGACAGTACCTCATCCTAGGAATGAGACCAGTGCAACACAAGGTTTTTCCATTCAATGTCTTCTAAATTTAGCACATGAGACTTCACCAGAAATTCATTTATAGACTTGCCATCAAAGGGTGATTTCCTTAGGTAACACCGATACTTCTGCAATGCTTCCTTGAAAAGCACAAGCATGCTTTGCTCGTCGTGACTATCCAGATTGACCCTCGCCTACTTACAACAATGTAATGTAAATCATTGATGTGTTCAATTAGCAGAAAAGGGGAAAATAATCACCATGAATAATATCACTTACACGTAAGTGGGACATGAAGACGTGAAAACGGTGTTTGTCTTCACTATAATCTTCCCATGATGGGAATATATGCACGTAGTCCCTAACAACATTGAAAGCATTGTCTTTTAAACTGGGAATAACTGGAATGGGGTTCCAATCTGCAGGAATTGGACGTCTCTGCAGTTGGGATAGGTCTTCGGCCGATGGACTTGCTGTACTTTTTGCTGGAGTCGGATTTTTCTGTGGTACGGCTGGTTTTATGGCAACTGAAATTGACATACCTTTTGCTGGAGTGCAGGTCCTGTGTACTGGGCTAGTGGTCTGGCCAGTGAAGTATGGGTACAGTCTACTAGAGTCGGTCCTATGTTTTGTGTCACTGGTTGTAGAGCCAATATAAGTGGGGTGCTGTCTGATGTCTCCAACACCACCACGTTTTTCAAGGACTTTGCTGGTGCTCCTTCAGGTTCGGCAATCACCCTCTTCCTTTTTGATGTTTGATGCACAAGAATAGCATTTGAGTGGAAAACAAGGTATGATGACAGATGGAATATGTATTGATAATGGATGAATATGACATCTTGACATATATGATGAGTTAACTAAGTAGATGGCGATGCAACAAAGTAGAAGAAATGCAAGACAACTTGTGCAAGATACACACAATCAATAAAACCTTGCCAAATTAGAGCAGGCACCTTGATGTGTGAACAGGACGAGCCATCTGCCTTTGACTCCTCGAGGTCAGAATAACCATTAGGATCATATTCTGAACAAGAATCTATAGGTTGGGAGCGTATGAGTTTCATTGCATCCAGAATGGCACTCAATGCCTTGGTGCCAATTTTGTAAGTCGTTGCAGTGTTCCACAATATTCTTCTGATGCGTGGATTCTGATTTTCACTGTGATTACGTATAATATCTGAGAAGCATGAAAACATAAATAGTAGTGAGATTATATTTGTAATGCAAAGGATATTCTAATATATGGGCCCCCCTGTAAACCCTTGTGTGCTATCACTGGATTCTCATGAGAGAGCTCATGTGTGATGTAATATGGTGCGTGCATTAATATAATTTGGCACAAGTACACAAAAAATAGGCTCCAGAAGTAAGGATAGTTGGCAGATGATAGATTCATAATATATTGTATGGACAGTTTATTGCCAAACCATGATAACAAGAGCACATAGCAACTAGGCAGATCGTAGTGTATATAAAAGTGGTACACCATAACCAGGATATATAAACCGGGAAGTGGAACTGGCTTGAAAATATGGTGTTGTATTGCCGCTACTAATTGAAATCTTATTTATCACGTACAGGCCAGCTCTATCAGCTATTGACTGCAGATGTCCCTGATACCCTTCCTGACAAGGAACATACTGTACGTACTAAATACAGAATAAAAAAGAGGAACATGTTAAAGAACAAAAGAGGAAGCATATTCTTGAGTTTCAGCTTCATTGCATACAATGTTGGTTGCCCACTCAAGATGAATCACAACGCCCAAAGAAATGCAATTCCATGTTGTCTCTCTATATGTGGCCATATGCATTTGGAAAATCAAGTGGGAGCATTACCTGACAGATTAAATGTGTGTCTGTTAACTAATATCAGTATCATATCACAATTCATATTTGAAGAAGTAAGCTTTGGACTTATGATTGGTGTGTTGTTTAGCTTCAAGAGTGGACTACTGCTAGTGCAACACAAAGTAGCTATACAGATCATAGTGTAGATATAACGGGACAACCGTAAGCATCGGGAGTAAAATCAGAAAAGTGGAACTTGCTAGAATATATGTGCTAGTATTGCTGGTACGGCTAGAAAGGCTTCGGATACCAGCTCTCTTCAACTGAAGGTGCGGTACTGTTAATATCAGTGTAACTCTCAAAGGAGACACAGCTCCCCGCGTTTCCTTGCTAATATTACAGGATTCAAGTGGGCAGGCCACTACAATTCCTATTCCTATGTTTACAAAATCCTACGAATCAAAGAGGCTTGAAGAGTCCAAAGTGTCCATCACTACCGACCGTATAGCCCTCTACACTGCAAAAGTCCCTGCTCATCTTCACTACAAGGAACATATTGTACTACTATCATACTCCCTCTGTTCCAAAATATACGTCTTTGTAGAGATTTCCACTATGGATCACATATAGATGTATACAGATACATTTTAGAGTGTAGATTCACTCATTTTGCTCCATATGTAGTCCATGGTGGAATCTATACAAAGACTTGTATTTAGGAACGGAGAGAGTACTTTAAAGAAGAACTGAAGAAGAACATGCTAAAGAAGAGCAAGCAGATTTTGGGTAATAAAATGTTCGTTGCGTAGTGCCTACACATGATGAACTAGAGCACATTAAGAATGCAACTCCCTGCTGTCTCTCTATATTTGGCGCACGTGCTTTTCAAAAGTAAATAGGAACATTAGCTAACCAATTAAACGTTATCTATTTTAGTAATATCAGCATCATATCATATTCGTATTTGAGCAACAATTTGGGAATTATGAGTGGCATGTTGTTTAGCTTGATGGATTTGGGAGCAGTGCTAAGCAGCTACGCTGACGGTACTGAATATAAAGGCATGTCTGCATGCAAGTCGCGTGACTTTTTTCATTTGGGTCAGTTGACCATTTCAGGCAGTTGGATGAAGATCCTACATCTCCTAACCCTTCTTCTTCCCCGTCTCTGATTCTTCCCATACAGAACACCGCACGGGCCGCCGGCCGAACCACCGGCCCCGACCCCCCCCCCACCCTCCCATGAACCGCCCCCACAGCCTATGTTCCTCCGCCACCCCACCCCCACCCC
>NC_041380.1:171383771-171414712 GCF_002162155.2 Triticum dicoccoides
AGTTTTCTTCATTCGGCTAGGCCCCACCACCGCCCCCCACAACCACCGTCCCCACCTGAGCTCCTTCCTTAGCACCGGCGAACTCCAGCGAGCTCTCAAAAATTGACTTACCCGATTTTGAAATTTAGTCTACTGTCATTAAACTAGTGTGGAATATAAAATGGGAAAACCATAAGCATTGCGAGTATAGTGTTGAGCGTGGCATGGCAGATGTGAAGGTGCAAACCGAACAAAGGCAACTTCGTAACCAATGTTGGCTTTCAACTAACAAGTAAGTGATGGACAAGAAATCAAAGTAAAGCAGTGGCGATGTATTTTCTTGCTGTGATAAATAAGTTGAGCAGATACGAAAGTGTACCGCCTTTGGTGCGGCGCCGTGTATGCATCTGCTGAGAATTTGACGGTGATGCGGTAGAGATGGCTGTCGGCGGTGTGGTAGCAGATCTATGAGGGTAGACGGTGGCGGCGGGGCGCGGTGGATGACACAGGTCATAGGAGTGGTGCTGGCAAGGTGGACGACGGCGGGGATGAAGCGAGAGGACGGGATGCAAGGGTCCCGGTCCAAAGTCGTGGATGAGAGAGGTTGATCTCTTATAATGGACGACGGCGTCGGGGTATCAGCTCTGGCATGGTGGAGGAGAACGGCGGTGGATGGGGTGGCGGACGGAGGAGGCTAGGGTGGAGAGGGTGTTTTGGCACCCACGGAGTACGAATGGGGAAATGGAGGGAGAGAGGAAGGGGGAACCATGTCTTCAGGGCACGCTTGTCTAAAATGCGATGAAATTTAAAAACATAGCCCCCGGTTAAGATTTCCTACATCACAGCAATATTTCTCGGTTGGGTATAGGACGGTAGTCTCGCATACACCGAATATTTGCCGACGAGAGGTTATTTTGGTGCCCACCGTGTATGAATCGGGGAGGGAGTCGATTTCGGCTGAGGACACACTGTGTTCTGGCGCCCACCATGTATGAGTCCGGGTGAGAGGCGGTTATGTCATGTTTAAGTGAAATTACAAACCTACCCCTATCGAAACCTATAAAAATCGAGCCAATAGGCTTTGCGTGTCAGAGATAGGCAGTAATTTCCATCTCGCAGATTTTGGTTTCGCGCAGTTACTGCGACTTTCCCCGCTTCGTTCAATTTTTTGCAGAGCAAGAGTGCACGTTTACCGTGCCAACTCAATTCGAATCCAGTTTGTATTCTATTTTTGTTCGGGCAGGATCCATTTTCGATTGGAATAAAATTGTATATACATCATATTTTTATATATACTTTCAAAAGCGCAACAAAGAATTATGTTCCTTTATATATAACTAGCAAACATGCCCGTTGGTCGCAACGGGAGAAAACCTAATCTATGTGTCTATGGCTTCAGACTTTTAATATCACTTGACACCAAAGATGGCTATAATCACAAGGGTAGATGGAAAGGTATACCTAGTTTTTATTTGCCTTCAGTTTGTGGTAATTGAAAGGTTAACCAAGCACAATGTGCACATGAAACACACTACTAATTTAGTTAAAATAAGACAACATGATTTTTCAGCAAAAAGAATGTTATGGGATCTAAATGAAACAGTTTGTTTAGATATATCTAGTGTCGTTCAAATCTAGTATGGCCTTGACAGAAGCCATAGACATCCAGCCATAAAAATATCACTGCCTATAGGTATTTTCAATTACTATTTTTACATGCACTAGCTATAGGTAGATAACATGGATCCAATAGTTACCCTAAACAAATTAAGACTCCAAGACGCCAAATCAAAATCTGCTCACTTGCACACATGTACATAGTTTGAACACGCCGTAACTCATAGAAAGTAAATGCTCATAGTACTAAGTAGTAGGTCATATTGTCCTGAAGTGATCTTGCTTCAGGGGATTATTTAGAAAAATGTCAAAAGGAGAAACATACCTAACCTTGAACAGTTTGCAACATGGCCCCTAAGGCAATCTGGGCAATTCACATATCCACATTTTACACAATCTATAGAGCTAGCGGCACATTGTCCTACCTAGCCACTCATAACACCTTCGTCATCCATTGTTCTGACCTGCTGCATTCTCAATTGCACTACATCTAAATGTTGCATCTGAAATCACATGAATTCATAACCTGGGCACTACCGAGAAAGCTTCGCTGGACGCAAAAAAATGTTGCTTTTCTTTGGCCACTGTAATGGGAAGTACCAGTCTCCCCTGCTCATCTCTCTAATATTTTCCTAATAGCTCTCGAAGAATTGAAGCCTCTACTAAATATCCACGTTTTCCAAGTGTTGTGCTTGACAACGGGTTGCTTTGCCAATAGAACGCGAAATGGATCTCGCCAAAGACCATGGCACATGGCAAACACGAATTTTCCAGTAGTGGATGATCATTTGCACTATTCCGGACAACTAAGCTCCAAATGGCAGGTCGGTATGAGAAAACATGGAAAATACTTGGGTATATGCAGTCTCCTTCATTTTTCAAGCAAAACCGAGGAGCTTGACTACACGCACAAAGAAATGCTCAGAATAGCGCATTTTCAAATCAAATTGAACGACACAACTAATTCATGTAAAAAAGGGTACTGCAAATCACAACAAGCAGACTGCTACAATAATAGTTGAATGCCCAGCATCATAATTTGAGCTTGCAACTCCTTCATTTGAACCAACTTGCTGGAATGACCTTCACTGTCTTGCGATGACTAACATCACGCGTACTTCCTAAAACGCCAATTAGTAGTAAATGCATTAAACAGTAGTAGATAATCAACTACGTAGGCAATTTTTACAAATACTAAATGGAAACACAAAGAGGATTACAACCTTACTTGAACCCAGTCTTCAAAAAAATTCCTGGGGATATGCTCAATTTTCTCCCAGTTTGGATGTCCCACTGTTTGACAGTACTTCATTAAGTCACCATCACAAGAATAAAGATGAAACAGCTCAAGAGACCGGGATAGTGTTGAAAGCGAACGGATATTCCAACATCCAGCATCTCTAATTCCATGAGCAATGTGAGGTGCCGCACATTGCCTGGTATGGCGTCCCAGCTATAGTACCAAATATAGAGCACATGAAGATGAGGGAGAGAGTCGAGCTTAGGACCAGGTCCTAGTATAAGAAAAGCAGGCAACAAAGCATGAATACCTCACCCTCGAGCGTGGAGTGGCTCTGAAGCTTAGCACATGGTTTGACTGATCCGTATGCAAGTTGCATATATCCTGCACACCAAATTTGTCATGCATCCGTCTGCAATTTGTGTATAAACGATCTGGCACATGTACCCGGCTCCAATTCCACAACATGTCACCCACAAACCAAAGACCATCCAGAAGGCCATTCTGTCAGTGATGCAGATGGAGGAGCGACGACAGCAAATGCGGGAGATGTGGATGTGGCGCAGAGACGGGGAGGCTGTTCGCCGACGATGTTGAGTACGACTGAGCCGCCGCCGCTGCCCACTGGCACCTCTCCAAGGTTCTTCTATTCCACTGTAGCCGCCATCTCACATGCTCCCATGACCAATATCTGTGGCCTGTGGGGACGCTACTCAAGGTTAGGGATGTAGGGGCTGCTAGAGACGGGAGTGGCGGCGGTCGGCGATGGAGGACGGATCCAGTTCAAGGGAAGAAGAAGGGGGAGCAGAAGGGAGGGGATGTTGCGGAGGCCCGCACTCTGTCGCCATGCGTCTCCTGGAATTGGGACGGGAGGAAGGTTGCTCGGGAGGTAGGCTCGAGGGAGGAGTTGGAGAGACGGAGACCAGTACTCCCGACGTGAAATTCGGGCGTGGACTCCGCGAGGAAGGCAGCGGCACCGCCGGCCGTGGCGGGGGTGCGCCCGCTGATGCGTGGGGAGGGACGAAGGGGATTGCCCGTGATGCTTTTTTCGAAGGGCCGCGGATTGAATATACCAAACTACAGGGACTTTTGTGTAAAAAACGAAATGTCTTCACAGATCCACTTAAATAGGGACTGCAGGTTCAATTACCAAAAACCACAAGGACCTTTCTGAAAAAACATCACAACGGTGAGCAGGCGTGCAAAAGCGATAATCTCTTTATTATTAGGGAAAGATATGATTCACAAATACAATGATCTCAAAATAATAAGGTTGAATTCGAAAAATTTAAACCAAATTATGTTCTACTAAAATGTATGGATCAGTAATATCTACATATTAAATAACGTAGACGCGCGTGAATTCATATCAGTATGCATGTTTGATAGATCAATTTTGGTTCTAGTATGAATTCCATGTATCATCAGAACGAATTCAAATATTTGAATCCCTTTTATGTTTAATCCTTTCACTCCCATCTCTCTCTCATGCTCCTTTATGTAGCTATCACTCTCTTTTCTCCAGCTCACCCGCACGCTCACTTCATGTTTCTCCTATTTTCGCAAACATGGTCTCTCGACGTCTCCCTTGAGAAGTGTCACACTCTCCCTATCATTATACATTACACGGTTTTCATTATCTCTCACCTCTCTACCGTTCTCTGGTATCACTAGGTACCTAAGCCTTCTTTTTCACTGCCACACACAGAGTCTCACTCATTTTTCACTTTGTCTTTCTCTCTATGGGGTTCTCTCTAGATATGACTCTTACCACTAAAATTATTCTCTCCTGCAGACACAACATTTGTTGCGGTCTCCTTTCCGTCTCCATCCCAGTTATAAAACTGACAATATTGATTTGTTTACCGATCAAACTCCCCCCTCTCTCTCTCACACACACACACAACTCCTGCTTCCACTCCCCTTCCCGACTATCATCTCTTTCTCACACACACAAAACTCTCACTTTCGCACCCCCGGCTCGTATTTCTCTCACAAACATTGATCGACTATCCTATAGATAGGTTTATACACCCGCACACTAGTGCTTCCACTGTCGCGTACATGTCTCTCTCGCGCTCCATGTATCTTTGTAGATTTTTCGTCCCTTCTTGAGACACGCCCTCTTGATGGTGCACACACACTATCGCCTCATTTTAAGCTGATACCTCTCACACACACTCTCTTTGTGTCTTTGTCACAGATGCACAATGTCCTCCTGCTCTCTCCCTCTCTCTCACAAACAACACACACATACATGGGCTTTTTGCAACAACTAGCAAGATGCCCATGCGCTGCACGGAACATCAAGATGCATTTGTATGAGTAGTTTATCTTGTGGGAGAAAAGGATGAATGAGGGAAGGCATTATTTGCAAATGTGGAGAGGGGTGTGGGCATCTTTTTGCAAAATTGCCATAGTTTCCTTCCTATTCGTCAGATATAAATTGGACGGCCTATGTTGTAGGATGGCAGGAAAAACATCATCACCAACTTTGTTTTCTATCACTACTCTTATAAAAAGCATAGTCGGTGATGATGGTGTGCTTGCCATCTTGCAATATAGGTTGTCAGCTCTAAATCTAACAGATAGAAAGGAAACTATGACAATTTACCCACACTTCTCCACATTTGCAGATAAGGCATTCCCTCGTTCATCCTTTTCTCCCACAAGATCTTGATGTTCCGTGCAACGCACATGCATCTTGCTAGTAAGAGTAGAAATTAGAGATATACCACTTCTCGAATCTTGAAACCAATCACATTCCTCCCTTATCTCATCAAAACCGCCAAAGTAATATATTTTGTCCGAAACATAACATATTTTTAGTGATATACGTATTTCAAAACTAGACTCTTTTTTCTATAAAATCGGTGAATATGTATTAATCTATTTTGATCGTGTGGCAACGCATTGGCAAATTGCTAGTAGTTATTACTACTATATAATTTTTTGGACACCAGACAAATGGTGGAGTATATATACGAAGGGAAGAGGCGCACGCATGCGGTCGGTCTCTCGCTGTCTCTCACACATGAGAGTTACGTAAATACATCGTTAACAAATAAACCCTAAAACCCTAGGTGCACGATTGCTGCATGCGCGGGAACCGAGTGCGTGGTGGAGCGCACCTTTGTAAGAATAGTCAGCTTGCGTGATAATTTGATCTGTAGGAGTTGATGGTCGGGACCACAGGTGAACGACCTGGAGGCGGTGGCTCGCCAGTTCCACTGATCGAGTAGCAATGTTTAAAATATCATTTTTTAGCAGGGTAAGAGTTCCAATTTTCAATGGCGCGTTATAAGTACTAAGTAGTTTTTAGAACGATTGGTATGAAGCGAAAATGGAATTCATAACTACTACCTTCTTGGCGTATGTTTGTATGGGTTTATGTTGCGAGATGTTGAACCTGGTAGTTCTAGGGCAAATACTATGGTTTTGATGTTGGTTTTCAGTAACGAAAATCGGAAGGGGAAGCCCTTCTTTGATAAAAAAACTACTACCTCCGTCCTAGTTTACTAGTCCGCATCGTATTTTGGGTCAAAGTTTGTCCATGAATTTTACATGTAAATTGTGAATGGAAAATGACATTTTGTTATACCCAAACAAAAAAGGACTGGAGGGAGTGATCGCTCTGACACGGACGCGACCTCTCATAGCGCAGGCAATGAACCGGTGCGTAAGAGGGCCGCACTCACTATAGGCCCGGCTGAATACGCCTCCTCGCCGCATGTAACATGCTTCAGACTGCCCTACCTGCGTTCATTGAATCCATGCGTGTGCCAGCAACACGTACTTCCGCGAGCCGGCCGACATTTTAGAACACAAAAAATGACCAAAATATAATTAATTACGCATGGCCTTGACTTGTTGTGCTTGCTCTGGTAGTAGGAACTAGAGGTTTTTCTTTATTTATAACTCTCCTTACATTTTTTTGGCTTTGAAGTGAATCATGGTTGTAGACATTATCTATGAATGTGCTTACATGGAATGTTGGGCTTGCGTGTGAACTATACCATGTCCAATGCTTCGTCTATTATTGTTTGGAAATTAATTGTTGTTATAACATGAATTGAAGAAGAATTATTTTGTGCCACATCAGTAGATGCACGGACATCACAACAGGCATGCTGACTGGAGAAACATTTGAACCTAGCCATTATGAAGGAAAATTTGTATTGACGACTATTTTAGATAGCAGGAGACGCCTAGCCTGCTCTGCCTCTGCTAGCTTCTTTCTGACTTCTTCCATATCTTCTTTGGCTTGGGTGAAGAGAACATCTGATTGCTCTTTTCGCTTCTTCAGGAACTCAGCTACATTCTCAAGGGCTGCTGCATGATTTCTTTCATCCTTTCCTAGAGCCACGAGGACACGAACAGTTGACGACTCCACCTGGCTTGTGTGTAATCTAACATCATCTGGGAATTTGCACCTTGTGTCTAATCCAATATCATTAGGGAACAAGCACCTTGTGAGTAATCCAACCTCATTTTGGAATCATGATCTCGAGGTTGACCATACTTCCCTCCTCACAGGAACTGCATCCTGACATGAAGTTACATCTTTTTTAGATCAATACTTAGAGCAACCCATATCCATTTAGTAGAAGCTAGATAAACAAGACTCAGAGAAGTGAATTCAAAAGGAAAAATATAAAAACAGAATACAAGGTGAGAACACCCACTTCCTACATCAAGCTCAAAACGAAAGCATTAGGACGATTAAGACTCTTCTTATTACACATCGAAGAACACGAGGCTAAATGAAACAGAAACTACAACATATACACATCGAAAAACCCGAGGCTAAACGAAAGTAATTGAAAGGATGTTACTTACCAAAGCTCGTTTTATAGGTTCGGTGTAGCTCCTCTTTAACTTGCCACACTCCTTGAAGATGTCCCCAATATCCAGTTTTTGGTCTTCATTGCTCCTCTGCATGTTTGCACTCGTGGTTTTAAAATCTTAACATGGCAAGAAAATTTTACTAATAATACTCACGCATCTTGTGGGCAACATTAAAGCACTCTTCTGCCATGTTAAAGCATCTCCAACAGAAGCACAACGCGCAACGCTTTAAAAAAGCATTTACAACACCGAAATAGCCAGTTTTTGTTGGCCCGGAGTGCTGAGATCGGGAAGTAGAGATAGAGATTAGAGACTAGAGAATAGAGACATAGATAGTTCTCAGCATAGATATACAATAGATAGATAAAAAGATAGATAGTTCAACTACTCCTCGTCGCCTGACTCCTCCTCGGTGATGTCCTCCTCCGACGTCTCAATGTACGCGTGAAGATACCGATCGTCGTCAGATTCCTAGGGCAACACTGCTCCTAGCCTCTTGTTGAATTGACCGGCCGCTTTTCGCGTACACTTGTCCTCGCGATAGGCGGCTCACTCTGCCCTCCTCTTCTCCCTCTGCGCCCTCCTTTGCGTGTAGAACTCGCGCTCGTTGATGACGTCATATGGGAAGCGTTAGCGCGATAGCGCCATGGCTTCCTCGTCCATCTTGGCAATGCCAAGACAGTGCTCCCGCCTCCGGTTGTCGCGACGATCCTCGTCGGTGATAAGCCGAGGTAGAGGCGCGAGCTCCTGCGCCCGCTCCCGCGTCGGCATGTTGGGGAAATTCAATGTTCTATGAGGCCACCAGAGGCGCCACGCCGCAGCGTCGTACGTGAGGGCGGCCTCGTCGGCGGTGTCAAAATTACCGAGGCCGATGCGCATCCCGCGGAACCGGATCTCAACGGAGAAGCCGCCGGAGGGGCACGCGCGGACACCAAGGTATCCCCAAGTTTCCCGACGATGCGGCGGCGAGGCGAGAAAGAGCGGGGAGAGAGCGGTGACGAGGCGCAGTGCGGGGAGAGAGCGGTGGCGAGACATAGAGCGGGGAGAGAGCGGTGGTGAGGCACAGAGTAGTGGCAAGGCACAGAGTGGTGGGAGGGTGTTGAATTTTATAAAGCGTGTTGGATGCCACGCGCCAAAACTAGCGCGCGCCTGGCTGCTTTTTCCCGCGCGCGCGATCCTTTTGCCGATGTCCCTGCTATCTCTACTCTCTTCTCTACTGTTATATTTATTTTACATTTAATATTTATCTGTATTTCTCTACTCTTTTAAAAGGGGTAATATCACCAGAAGTCATAGAACTTGCGCTCTATGTTTAATTTGGTGCTAGAACTTTGAAAATACAGAATTACAGTCACTAAATTTGACTCAAGCGTGCACGTACGGTCACGACATGCATATGTGGGCGTATCCACGTGCATGGCCTCACTTGTCAGTGAGTGCTGGCCCTCAGACGACGCATTTTTTTTTGCAAAAAACACCTTTGTATTTTTTTCGTGGAAAAAGCCGACCACAACTACGCATCTGTTTTTACAGAAAAAACAAACCACTGTACTGTTGAGTAAATAGGCAATTTCTCGATTAAATTAATCCATGAGTAAATCACTAGCATGGCATTGACTAAGTTGATGACGTACTGACTCTGATCTAAACATGCACGTACTAAGCAAACAGTAGATAAATCTACACATACTGCTAGTACTGCTAATATGAAAATAATCAGGAGCGGGATAAACGAGTTATACCCTCCAGTAGGCCACGCAGAGGCCGCGGCTTTGGTGGCAGCAGCAGCGTCCTCGGCGGCCTTCTTGTCGGCTTCAGCTTTCTCGGCGGCGGCACGGTCGGCGTCGGTGGACATGGTGATGATGAAGGCGACGCGGACGTAGAGGAAGTAGACGATCGGAAGCGAGCAGTCGCGTAATCGCTGCCCAAAAACCTATTCGCCCCTCACCCCGTACAGGAACCAGAAGGGCGTGATTTCGGAGACCTGCTCTCCCGTCGACCGTGTACGCGGCGGACGGGATGGAGTCACCGGCGGCAGTAGCAGCAAAGGAACGACGGTGGGCGTGCGCGTGAGCAGATGCGATCTGTTCGTGGCGGCTAGGGTTAGGAGACACCGCATACTTATAGGCGCAGCCGCGTGGAGAGATGTGGGCTCGACCCACGTCCGAGTCTGTGACAGCCCACGATCCGACATCTCAGATCGTGGCCCAGCTGTCAGAAAACTCTCCGTTAGTGACTGGCAAAAATAAGCGCGTAGGTGTGAGCTCGGCTCGGCTCAATCCCGCAACCTGCGGCGCGTCGTGACGAGGCGTGGCGTGGCGAGGCGGGCGGCGGAGGAGGAGTGCGCGAGGGCCTCTTCTCTTCTCAAGCTCCAATAGCATGTAGAAGAGAAACCCTTATAAACCACTCCAACTCTCCTTCCACTTTCGGGGTGGGACTAAACTTCCCACTACACCTAGTGCCATATAACCCACATGGGCCCTTAGAGATTTTTCAGAAATTGCAATATGGGCCTAGAGCCCATCTCAGATTTCAGCAATCCCCCACCAGATCTCGAGGGCCCATTGTGTCCTCTGTTCCAATTGCTGTTTCGATATACCAGTGTTTCAGTGAAGACCTGTTAAGGTTGAACTTCACCTAGAACAAGTGGCTACACTCCTTCACAACTGAACAGTGGACTATGCCTTGAATTGTCAGTTTGGCGTAAAGGAGTTTCACTACATGTCTTACTAGTACTAGGCTGCCGAAGGCTGACCCCTCGGGTGGAGCATATAAGTCACACTCCTGGCCTATTCATGAGCTTACTAGAGATCACCCCAATCTCATAGACTGTGACCAGCAGTCGGGCTCATATAGGTGTGTTCCTCCAAAGATCGCTCTGTAGGATAGCATCTTGCTTTTATAAGCGTTGGAACACATTGAGACCGTAGTCATCCTACCATACAGTATCGAGAGTATTGCATCTCCAAAGGAGTGGGTTAGTATAGTTACTCTCCTCAGTTCACCACTGGTTTGTTTTCCCAGGTCCTAGTTCACGGGATCTCCGATCACATAGGTTGGGTTACCACCATGGCAACTCATGTGGGTCTCATACCCATCTCCCTCGATGCATTATCTATCACAACACGTGATAGCCCTTTTGTAAAGGGATCTGCCAGATTCTTAGCCGTATGGACATAGTCCAACGCTATCACTCCGGAGTTTCTTAATTCTCTGACAGCTTTTAATCTCATTCTTATGTGTTTGGTGGACTTCATGTTGTCCTTTGAACTCTTCACCTTGGTGATGACAGTCTGATTGTCACAGTTCATAAGGATAGCCGGAACCGGTTTATCAACCAATGGCAAGTCCATCAAAAGATCTCGAAGCCATCTCGCTTCAACACCAGATGTGTCTAATGCCGTTAATTCTGCTTCCATTGTCGATCTCGTTAAGATCGTTTGCTTGCAAGACTTCCAGGAAATAGCACCACCTCCAAGAGTAAACATATACCCAGTTGTGGCCTTCATCTCATCAGCATCAGAGATCCAATTCGCATCACTATACCCTTCAAGTACCGACGAGTATCCGGTATAGTGAAGTCCATAGTTCATAGTACCTTTCAGATAGCGCATAACTCTCTCAACAGCATGCCAATGTACATCACCCGGTTTGGAAACAAACCGGCTCAGTTTGCTCACAGCAAACGCGATGTCAGGCCTCGTTGCGCTCGCTAGGTACATCAGTGAACCAATAATTTGAGAGTATCTCAATTGATCTTTAGCCATGCCTTTGGACTTTCGAATCAATACGCTAGGATCATATGGTGTTTGAGATGGTGTGCAGTCCGAATATCCAAAATGACTCAACACCTTCTCAATGTAATGGGATTGCAGAAGTGTGATCCCACCCTCATTATCTCTCAGTAGCTTGATGTTCAAGATAACATCAGCCACACCAAGGTCTTTCATCTCAAAGTTCTGAGATAGAAACGATTTGACCTCCTCAATGACTTTGAGGTTTGTTCCGAATATCAGTATGTCATCAACATACAAGCACAGTATAACTCCTTCGCCCCCACCATGGCGATAGTGTACACATTTGTCAGCCTCATTAACAGCGAAACCAACAGATGTCAGAGTTGTATTAAACTTATCATGCCATTGCTTAGGTGCTTGTTTCAGGCCATATAAAGAATTTATCAACCTACACACCTTTCTTTCCTGACCATCTATCACAAAGCCATCAGGCTGTTGCATGTAGATTTCCTCCTTTAGCTCTCCATTTAGAAAAGCCGTCTTAACATCCATCTGATGGACGAGAAGACCATGTGAGGCCGCCAACGAGAGTAATACTCAAATGGTGGTCAGTCTAGCCACAGGTGAATAAGTATCAAAGAAATCTTCCTCTTCTTGCTGGTCATAGCCCTTGGCCACAAGCCTAGCCTTGTACTTTTCAATCGTACCATCGGGCCTAAGCTTCTTTTTGAACACCCACTTACATCCCAGTGGTTTGCAACCATAGGGACGGTCAGTGATCTCCCATGTCCCGTTAGCCATGATGGAATCCATCTCGCTACGGACCGCATCCTTCCAGTAGTCAGCTTCTGGAGAGGCATACGCTTTTGAAATAGAAGTGGGAGTATCATCCACGAGGTACACGAAGAAATCATCACCAAAGGTCTTTGCAGTCCTTTGTCTCTTGCCCCTACCAATGGTTTCCTCGTCATCCTCCTCAGGATTTTCATCATGTGTTTGTTCATAATATTCCATAGGGATGGCAGGTTCAGGAGTCTCCTCAGATTCCTGTCTAGAAGTGCTTTGCATATCTCTCATAGGAAAAATATCCTCAAAGAATGTAGCATCCTTAGACTCCATAATTGTACCGATCTTCTGGTCAGGTACCTCAGATTTCACTACTAGAAATCTATAGCCAACGATGTTCTTAGCGTAGCCCAAATTAATGCAGTCCACGGTCTTATGTCCAAGCTTACGCTTTTTGGGGATCGGCACGTTGACTTTCGCCAAACAGCCCCAAGTGCGCAAGTACGAGAGTGTCGTCCTTCTCTTTGCCCATTTCTCATAGGGAGTGATCTCATTATCCTTTGTCGGAACTTTATTCAGGACATGACATGCCGTCAATATAGCCTCCCCCCACCATGCCTTGGATAAACCCGATGTATCTAACATGGCGTTAACCAAATCAGTTAGAGTATGGTTTTTCCGCTCGGCAACCCCGTTTGACTGGGGTGAATAGGGAGGCGTCCTCTCATGAATAATGCCGTGTTCCGCACAGAAGGAATCAAACTCACTCGAGAAGTACTCTCCACCACGATCTGACCGGACTCGTTTAATTTTCTTTTCAAGTTGATTTTCAACTTCTGCCTTATAGATTTTAAAGTAGTGTAGAGCCTCATCTTTAGTATTTAACAGATACACATAGCAATATCTAGTGGAATCATCTATCAGTGTCATGAAGTATCTCTTTCCACCTTTAGTCAACACACCATTCATCTCGCAAAGATCAGAATGTATGAGTTCTAATGGTGCCAGGTGTCTCTCCTCCGCGGCCTTATGAGGCTTGCGAGGTTGCTTAGCTTGCACACATGAAAGGCACTTAGAACCTTTGGCTAAAGTGAAACTCGGGATTAAATCCAACTTGGCTAGCCGCGTCATAACACCAAAACTAATGTGACAAAGACGTGAATGCCAAACTTCAGATTCATTAACATTCGAATGAATATGGTTCACGACTTTATTACAAAAAATCTGCGAGGGAAAGGCGGAACATCCCTCCGCTCTCATAACCTTTTCCAACAAAGAGTCCATATTTTGTAACAACTAATTTATTAGACTCGAAAACCAACTTAAACCCTTCTCTACATAGAAGGGAGCCACTAACGAGGTTCTTCTTGATGGCGGGGACATGCTGCACGTTCTTCAGCTGCACGATCCTTCCCAAAGTAAATTTCAGATCGACTGTGCCAACACCATGAACAGAAGCACTCGCGCCATTCCCCATCAATACGGACCCGTGACCTGTGACCTGGTAAGAAGTGAACAATGAAATGTCAGCACACACATGAACACCTGCACCTGTGTCCACCCACCAATCGTTGGGTTGAAACACTGAAAAACAGTAAATAAATTACCGTACCCAGATGCACCATTCTCATTGTTGCCCACAATCATGTTGACAGACTTGGAGTCCTGTCCTGACTTCTTGTACTTGTTTGGTCACTTGTTGGCCCAATGTTCAACCGAACCACAAGTAAAGCAGCCCTCGTCCTTCTTGTTCTTCTTGAAGGTCTTCTTACCCTTCTTCTTAAAGTCGGTATTGTGTTGGACACCGTTCTTTCCCTTGGGCTTGTGGGAGTTGAAGTTCTTCTGGTTCACCATGTTGGCAACAGAAATCCCTTCGGCCCCTTTTCCGTGCGAGTCTTTTGCCCTCGAATTCTGCTCAACACTCAGATGGCCAATGACATCCTCCACAGAGAATTCACGCCTCTGATGTTTCAGAGTGGTGGCAAAATTCCTCCAGGAATTAGGGAGCTTAGCGATTATGCAGCCCGCGACAAACTTGCCCGGTAACTCGCACTTGAGAAGCTCAAGTTCCTTAACAATGCATATTATCTCATGAGCCTGCTCCAATACAGGACGGTTTTCAACCATCTTGTAATCGTGGAACTGCTCTATAATATACATCTCGCTCCCTGCATCGGCGGCCCCGAATTTAGATTCGAGCGCCTCCCACAAGTCCTTGGCGACATGCACATGTAAATATGCGTCGACCAGTTTATCTCCGATCACGCTAAGAACTGCTCCGATAAACACAACGGTAGCCTCCTTGAACGCCTTCTCCTGTTCAGGAGCAATCATTTCTGTGGAGACACCGGTGACCCAGAACACGTTCATAGCCGTGAGCCATAACGTGGTCTTAGTCTGCCAACGCTTGAAGTATGTACCGGTAAACTTATCCGGTTTCAGTGCAGCGGCAAAGCCACTTACCGAGAAATTCCTACACACAATAGGTTTTTGGATTGTTGAGTAAATAGGCAATTTCTCGATTAAATTAATCCATAAGTAAATCACTAGCATGGCATTGACTAAGTTGATGACGTACTGACTCTGATCTAAACATGCACGTACTAAGCAAACAGTAGATAAATCTACACATACTGCTAGTACTGCTAATATGAAAATAATAAGGAGCGGGATAAACGAGTTATACCCTCCAGTAGGCCACGCAGAGGCCGCGGCTTTGGTGGCAGCAGCGGCGTCCTCGGCGGCCTTCTTGTCGGCTTCAGCTTTCTCGGCGGCGGCACGGTCGGCGTCGGTGGACATGGTGATGATGAAGGCGACGCTGACGTAGAGGAAGTAGACGATCGGAAGCGAGCAGTCGTGTAATCGCTGCCCAAAAACCTATTCGCCCCTCACCCCGTACAGGAACCAGAAGGGCATGGTTTCGGAGACCTGCTCTCCCGTCGACCGTGTACGCGGCGGACGGGATGGAGTCACCGGCGGCAGCAGCAGCAAAGGAACGACGGTGGGCGTGCGCGTGAGCAGATGCGATCTGTTCGTGGCGGCTAGGGTTAGGAGACACCGCATACTTATAGGCGCAGCCGCGTGGAGAGACGTGGGCTCGACCCACGTCCGAGTCCGTGACAGCCCACGATCCGACGTCTCAGATCGTGGCCCTGCTGTCAGAAAACTCTCGCTAGTGACTGGCAAAAATAAGCGCGTAGGTGTGAGCTCGGCTCGGCTCAATCCCGCAACCCGCGGCGCATCGTGACGAGGTGTGGCGTGGCGAGGCGGAGTGCGCGAAGGGCTTCTTCTCTTCTCAAGCTCCAATAGCATGTAGAAAAGAAACCCTTATAAACCACTCCAACTCTCCTTCCACTTTCGAGGTGGGACTAAACTTCCCACTACACCTAGTGCCATATAACCCACATGGGCCCTTAGAGATTTTTTAGAAATTGCAATATGGGCCTAGAGCCCATCTCAGATTTCAGCATGTACTGCACGAATTATCACAAAACCGGGTATGCGTGGAATCAATCTCGCGACCCACACTTACAACACGGGCCAGTTTAGCCACTCCACCAAACATTCACATGTCTATTGTTGATTACAAATACATATTCGATCGTGTGTTATAAATATGTCTACTGTCTATAAATTTCGGTAATAAAAATAACCTTTAGGTATTCATGTGTTATAAATATTGTATATCCAAATGAAATAACCTACTTTTGAAATTGTTCATGTATTCTTTAAAATTTAAATTTTTATATGAATATTCAATTGTGTCTAATATTTAAATCATATAATCTATTTATATTAAAAAATGTTTGATGAGCTAACTAGAAAAAAGAAAATTAGTCTAGAAAATCTCACAATAATTAGAAACATCTAACCCTTAATTTGGTACATAAAACAACCACAACCATAGGTTCAACTTTAAAGCAAAAAAATTACCCACCAATGCCATAGAAAATAAGGTCTTCTTTAACCTTCAGACTAATTAACACGTAGCGTCTAATTGTATATGAGCTGCAAAGCAGCCACAATAGGTGCCGACTGCTATGGCAAACCAGATCGATTCCCCGTGCGTCCGTATTCCGGCAACCAAGAAATCCATCAGCTTTGGTGGCTGCTCTGTCGTGAGTTGAACCAATAGAGAAATCATTTAGGATTGATGCATGTGGCGGATCAGATTGATTACCCCTGTGTATCCGTGTACATCTGTTTTCCGGCCGGCAGGAAATCAATTAGCTTTTGTCGACAGATGTATGTACTACATGTGAAGTGATCAAAGGATCCAGGTTCGCTAGCTAGGTCCTGCTTGTCTCGCCCTCCTGCCGCTGGTCGACGACAGCGTAGGCGGAAAGAAAGATGTCGTGAGAGACAGTCGCTGCCCGAGGTGGTTTTGGCCATGGTCGGTGATGTCAAGTGCTTATCCTCTTGCATCTTCTGCACCAGGCCACTCTGACTGGACCGGCGCCTCATCAACCATTGGCCGGTAAGCAGTCATTGATTTATTTATATGTTCTAGCATCCTGGTAATTAGTCTCCTCAAGTTATAGTCCTTTACTAACCTTGGTGATTTTTAGGTGGATGCATGTCCCGAGCAGCACATCAGAACGGCTTTTTTTTTCCAGGGAAGCACATCAACCAGGTTGTTTCCTCACACTGCTCAGGGAGCCAGTCTGCTGATTATTAAAAAAAATCCTGATGGTGGTGGTTGTTTTTCTAATGGAAAAAATATTTTATTATTCATGTAGCCAATGTGAAACAAATCTGTTATATGAATTAGTTCATAGCCGTACTGGTGCTATGTTTATGATTTGGGGAGAACTCTTCTTCCTTCATGAGACTAGCAAAGGAGCCGACCTTCGGAAGAAATAAGATTGAGATCGAGGTCAGATAACCATTTATACATCACAATAGTGAAGATTAATCAGTTGTGATTAGATTAAATATTTTTATGCGCTACTCTTTAAGAATGTCTACCTATGTAAGAATCAGTCCAAAGCATTTTTGTATTTGTTTTGCATCATCAAATTTACATGTCACTATATACTAGCTTCTTCTCTGTGCAAGTTCGTGTAAATTCAAGCCAAATGAATATTAAACCTTAATTAATTATGCCGTACAAATGAAATTACTTTTGAGTTTTCCATTTCTACATACATGCAACGGTCGTTTGTTTCATGACAAGTTTGATACATATTTTAACTTCGCTCCCGAAGTCTGCCAATGTTTGTGCCATGTAGAAAAAATCATCTCCATAATGCATTCTTACGCCCGTGTCTACTTCTCCATCGACATACCGTCTTCTTCTCCAATGTATGTTTTCCCCTTAATGTGTGCTGATCAACAACATATGTAGACGAATCTGCATGCTCCGCTATTTGATTTTCCTATATCACTAGTAGAAAAAGGGCCTTTAGTCCCGGTTCATAAGGGCCTTTAGTCCCGGTTCTGGAACCGGAACGGTCCACCTTTAGTCCCGGTTGGTAACACTAACCGGTACTAAAGAATATTTTATGATTTTTTTTTTAAATTTCTTTTTGAAACTTTTTTGAATTTTTTTTAAATTTTTTTTTGAAATTCAGATTTCTAAATTATTTTAACCTCTAATCTATAATCACCTCTCATCACTGCTCAATTTAACCTTTAATCTCTAATCACTCCTCATCATTCCAAATCATCTAACTTCCCAAACGGTTACCCATCCTCTCACTATTCCAGCCTGAGCACGCTTAACTTTCGGGTTCTATTCTCCCTCGTTTCCAAGTCTGCACTTGTTGTTTTCATGACAATAGTAAGACAGCAATCCTATTAACCCTCAGGAATTTAGCTTGAGCATGAAGTCACACATTTCACTGTTTGAGTTTGAAACTATTGTTCTAAAAATCAATAATTATTTAGTAACACTAATATTTCTTGAATAAGTAGTTTGACCACAGTTTGACCATAGTTAACCAAAATTTAAAAAAATTGAAATAATTATTTAGTAACACTAATATTCTTGAATAATTATTTAGTAACACTAATACTTCTTGAATAAGTAGTTTGACCATAGTTTGACCAAATTTAACAAAATTTAAAAAAAACTGAAATTTGAGCATAAATTTTTTTCCTTTTAGAATTTGAGGATTCTAAAAACTTTTTTTCCAGAGTATTATTACTGTTCCGAACATTTTGATATATTATACGTTTTTTCCGACATCGTATGCAAAAGTTATAGCCGTTTTACATTTTCCCTACATTTTTTGCAAAACATGTCCAAATTTAAGTTTTTAAATTTTCCTAACTAGTAGATGTAGTAACATAACTACCTCTCGAAGGATTTTAAATTTTCAAGTTTCTATCATTTTCTTTTGCTTTTTACAAAACTGAAAAGGCGATGCACCGGGGGGGAGGATTTGAAAATTGCACCATTAGTACCGGTTCGTGGCACGAACCGGTACTAAAGGTCTCAACCCCATTAATACTGGTTCGTGCCACGAACCGGTACTAATGGGCATCGCACCCTTTAGTACCGGTTCGTGCCACGAACCGGGACTAAAGGTCTCATTTGAACCGGGAGTAATGCCTGTATGGTGCCGTCGCCGCTTGAACCGGGACTAATGCTCACATTAGTCCCGGTTCGTAATGCAACCGGGATTAATGCTCTTTTCTGGCTGGACTAAAGCCCCTTTTTCTACTAGTGTATCTAGATGGTATAGTCAAACATCATATCTTTTAAAATTACCTACATATATGTCATGTTGTCTAGCCTTTAAGCATTTTCTTAGATAAAATGGAACGACGGGCTTTCTCCTCGCCATGGATACAACGGGGATGAAACCCCCGTTAAGACCCGACCATCTTAGGCAGCACCAATGGCAAACGTACGCAGCACAAATGATTCACATCAGAGGCAGATTGTAATTGACATATCTTCCATAAGTACAGCTGATTTTTATATGCACTTTAAAATTTCAAATTCTTTATTAAGGTCATCCGAGGACAAAACATGATCCACATAGTCTGGACGGATATTCAGTTGCCATTTTGGAGTGGAGGTATAGCTAGCTGATCGATAGTCCAATACCATGTGCAATGGCTTCCTTTTTTTGCTGGGATGTGCACAAATTCTCTAGGAACATGCATGCACGGTTTGGACTGCCTTATACATTGATCAGGGATAGTTGTGATGTGGTCATGTATAGTCATCACGCGGCACAAGCACCCCATACGCCATGCAACGACGATGGTTGGTGAGACTTTGTATATCCGTATTTTGGAATGAAGGGTCTAACTAGGAGAACGATAAAGAAATAAGATTGAAAATTTAGTACTTCAACATTTACTTGATTTTTACATGTGGCACCATTTATATTTGTGAGAGAGGGTAGAATGTTTTACTTGACGAGTAGGCCACAAAAGAAATTTATTAGAGACGAGGTAAACAGTAATAATACTCTCTAATTTGCACTTTGCCTATTTGTGTATACAAATGTATTGAGAAAAATGAATCAATAGCATTACATTTACTGAGATCTTTTAGATCACAAAAGTAGTGATGTAAAATATCTTATATTTGTTGTGAATATTTGGTATGCTTGCCAGTTCCCATGAATCTTTTGGTGTACTCACATTACAAACCAATTTTTTGTGTCTGTCCATTAGATCATCATATATTGTTCTATAGGCAGCTAGAAAAATATTAGCAAAGTTTATGTGTTTTCACCCATGAAAGTTTTATCTAAATCTATTTTCTCATGATATAAGAGACCATGTATATTATACATCTAAAAATGCATGATCGACTAGAAAAGCGAGTATCTGAGTTTGTTGTCATGACCTAACATATAATATGTTCTATACGATGGAAATACATGACCAACTATAAAAATGAGGATCAACCTACAAGCTATAAAATAAATAAAAAATCCAACCATTGACATGCTACAACCCACTTTCTATATGTATTGTTCGTTTGGATCTTATATTATATTACCTAATGCCCTGCATTATTCTTTTTTCATAAGTGTACATAGACGACATCGGGTGTTGATTCGACTACCCCTTAATATAATGTGGCCATTGTTATGGTGAACACCACTAATGAACAATAATATAACTGTTCTAAAAAAGGAACAATAATATAAAAATATCCATTTAAAACTATGTACTGATGCACTATGGCATATAACCTACCATGTAGCTACATATCTAAAATTAATTTTACGTGCTATTACAATGTTAGTTACAAAACAAAATGTACATACATTTTTATGGTCATTTGCAAGTAACACAAATCAATTTTTCATAATTTCAAGATGTTTTCATGCATATGATTTTTAAGCATAAATTTGAGGTGGCTCAATAATTGCATCAATTAATATCACGTGAGAATTGAAAATGTTAAAAGGCATCAATTTATTTAGTAACACTTTCAACACACTAAAGACGCTGCCCTCGCATTTGTGAGGGCCACTGTGCTAGTTTTTCTAATATAAGTCATGACTGACTACTGGTTTGCTTGGAACTGCAGATTCATATTCCCGGCATACTTGATTGAGGATACAATTCTACTATTCTTGTGATTTTTTAACAAGTGAACTTAATTGATGATAAGTAATGTAGCTATAGTGCTAGTGGACGACACCGGTACTTTACATTACATTTTTGTGACACCTTTGCATATGAGATGGCTCCGGTAACTAACAAGTGCTTGCTAGTTGTACTTGTACAAACCAATGATACCCAGATCCACAAGGCCGACCAACCAGCTGGCACCAAGTTCACTGTCACATCCCTAGCTGCTGGTAGTGCTCTAGGCTAGCTTCATGTGTGCATCATGTCTATATTTTCGAAATTTGAACTGAGGAATTTTGGAAGCCTCAAAAACTTAAATAAAAGAGGAGCAAAAACCCTAGAAATCTCATTCATTGCTCCAAAATGCTCTTCTTAAATGTTTGATAATTTTTGGTAAGGGTTCTGGTCCCAACCAAAATATTGAACATTTTTAAGGAATTATTTTTGGGACTTTGGATTTAATTCATTAGCTATTTGAATTTGAATTATATTCATATAATTAGAATATAATTTCAAATACCCCCTGAAATATTTTATAAGCTTTTGGAAAAGTCCATCTAGCAATATAAAATATTCAGAGGAGTTTTTGGCATTGTTTGAATTATTTTAAATTCAAAACAGTGGCAAGATGAATTAAATAAAACAAAACAGAAGAAAAAAATAAAACAGAGCAGAAGACTTACCTGGCGCTTACCTGTCCAGCCCAGCCGGCCCAGCTCCTCCAGCGACTCGGCCCAGCCCACCTCCTCCCCCTTGTCATCTTCCTCCTCTGCCAGGAGGACGAACAGAGGCGAGGTGTGGCGCGCGCCCGAGAGGCCCCGGCCACCTCCTGCTTCCACCGAGGCGTTCCCGAGCCTCCCCCTCACGCCACCACGATGCCACGAACCCCCCCCCCCTGGTGGCCCTCTCTCCTCTCCCTCACTCGCTGCTCTCCTTCCCCTCTCCCTCTTTGTTCTTCGCCCGAACAGAGAGCCGCCGCCGTCGTTCGCTGCCACCACGCCCACCATGCTCCTCTCGCCTCCCTGTGTAGTCTGCAAACTCCGCCACCGCCTGTTACGTCGCCTCGAGCAAGCCCCGAGCGCTCGGACGCCCCAACTCGACCGCATCGACTCGTCTTCAAGCTTCGGTCGCCGGAGATCGCCGTCGCTGTCCCGTCGCCCCAGGCCTTCCCCGAGCACGCCGACCGTCTCATCGTGATCTTCGTGAGCCCCTGCTTCGTTTCCCCCTAACCCCATGTCCGATTTCGAGTTCCAGCCGCTCCCTCCACCGGAGCCGAGACGCTCCGCCGCACGGGCTCGTCGCCGGTGAAGCCCCGGTGACCTTTTGGTCCCACGCATGCGTCCGTTGCACTCGTTACGTCCCGTAGAGTAAAACTAGCGCGACAACCGTCTCGTTTGCACACCGCAGCGCCGGTCCCGCGAACCCCCGAGCTCCGGCCGCCGCCGGGGTCGATGCCGCGCTCAACTCCGGCCACCCCACGCCCTCTTGTGGGTCCCCCTAGATGCGCGGGAGCACGGGCTCACTCTTGGTGCCCTCAGCGCGACCAGCCGCGGGCTGTAGCGTCGTCCCGAGCAACTCCGGCGAGGTCTCGCCGTCGCCGTGGTCGCCGGCGTCACTTGCTGACGTGGCTGGCTTAGTTAGCCACTAATCACCGCACCGTGTCACTGGCACTGGGCCCCACGCCTTAATTAATCTTAGTTTATTTTCTGTTTAGTTTAACTAACCACATGGGCCCCACCCGTCAGCTTTGACCACGCTGACATGGACGTTGACCGACCCCACACGTCAGTATTGACCTGCTGACGTGTCTGTTGACCCGGCCCCACCTGCCATTGGCACTAACCAGCCTCAGTCACTGACCAGTGGACCCCACTGGTCAGGTTTGACCACCAGCAGTGTCTGTTGACCTGCTGACGTCACAGTAACGCAGTGCTGACGCAGTAAATCCTTTTCTGGATTTATTTATTAATCAGAAATTCCAGAAAATTGTATAAACTTCTAAAAATCATAGAAATTCAACCGTAACTCCAAATTAAATAAATTATATATGAAAAATTATCAGAAAAATTCAAGGAATCCATCTGTACCATTTTCATGCATGTTAGAACAACTTATAGCTGCTGTTTAGCACAAATCAATTAAATGGCATTTGAATAATCACATATGGAGTTTGAATTTGAATCTTGTATTCAAACCAACTTCATTTAATCTGTTGCTAGTTGCATTAGCTCAAAACACATTCATATTGCCATGTCATAGCATGCATCATTTTGTGCATTGCATTGATTGTGTTCTTCTTTGTTGCCGGTATCTGTTCCCTCCCGGTAGACGATGTTCCGACGTTGTGATCGTTGACACTGATGAAGACTCAATGTTATCTTCAGAAGTGCCAGGCAAGCAAAACCCCCTTGTTCATTCCGATACAATCCTACTCTCTCGCTCCTGCTCTCTTTTACTGCATTAGGACAACACCGATTCATCTGTTACTTGCTGCGGTAGCTGAACCCCTTTATCCTTTGCATGACCTGTCATTGCCACAGTAAATAGATAAAACCCACTAGCATGAGTAGGAGTTGTTTGAGCCCTGTTGTGCCTACTCATTCATGTTTGTTTGTCATGCCTGCTACTGCTTAGAGTTGAGTCAGGTCTGATTCATCGGGGATGAATCAGAGGTGTGTGAACATGTCCTACTATGTGTGAGCTAAGTGTGTGAACACGATTTGGTAAAAGGTGTCGGTGAGAGGCTATGTAGGAGTACATGGTGGGTTGTCTCATTGCAGCCGTCCTCAGGAACTGAGTTCCGTGTTTGTGATCCATGATTCAGCTACTACCATGCATTGGGCCCTGAAATATGACCCCGCTCGACTTCTTATTCACCCTAGTCCTCTGTCCAGGAGTTGCAAGTAGTTTCTGGTGTTTGTAGTATGCTGGAGGCCGTGGACAGCGCTGACCGTAGGGGTGGGCTGTGATGCGGTAGGCACGTGGCCGGGTATACCGGGCGCCCGTTTGGTGTCACGGAACCCTGTTCACATCGTTTGGGGCTGTGAGCGAAACTCCGGCCGGATCTCCTCATGGATGGAACCCGAATAGGCGATAAACCTGGACTAGAGACTTGAGTGTTTAGGTAGGTCGTGGTCTACACCCACGTCGGCTTTCGCTTGAAGTCTGCCGAGCACATGTCGTGTGCAGACGCTAAGTGGTGGAAACATGTATGAAGAAGTACACCCCTGCAGGGTTATCATCATCTATTCGAATAGCCGTGTCCGCGGAAAAGGACTTCTGGGTTGCTTATATCAGTTCATAGACAAGTGAAAATGGATACTCTAAAATACGCAAGATAAGCGTGAGTGCTATGGATGGCGTTCTCGTAGGGAGACGGGAGCGGATCCATAGTGGTGTATTGATATGGTGAATATGTGGACTCGTGTGCGCCACCTCAAAAGAGTTACTTGCAGTCGTAGTTCAGGATAGCCACCGAGTCAAAGCTGGCTTGCTGCAGTTAAACCCCACCATCCCCTTTGTTGATAATGATGCATATGTAGTTAGTTCTGATGTAAGTCTTGCTGGGTACATTTGTACTCACGTTTGCCTATTTTATGTTTTTACAGAGAGACTTCGGTCTCACTAGTAGTTCCACGTGGACTTCGACGTTTAGCTTGTTACCTCAGCTACGATCTTGTGCCCTCGGCAGTATCTGGTAGATAGTCAGGCTTCTCAGCCTTTTTCATTTATAGTTGTTTGTACTCAGACATGTTAAGCTTCCGCATGTGCTTTGACTTGTATGCTCTGATTGTTGGGTCATGAGACCCATGATTGTAATATCTCGCTCCTCGGAGCCTATTTGAATAAATTACTTGAGTCGTAGAGTCATGTTGTGATGCCATGTTGTATTTGCACATATCGAGCATATTGTGTGTATGCTATTGAAATGCTTGGTATGTGTGGGATCTGACCATCTAGTTGTTTATCTTTAGTAGCCTCTCTTACCGGGAAATGTCTCCTAGTGTTTCCACCGAGCCATGGTAGCTCGCTACTGCTCCGGAACACTTAGGCTGGCCGGCATGTGTCCTTCTTCGTTCCTGTGTCTGTCCCTTCGGGGAAATGTCACGCGATGAATACCGGAGTCCTGTTAGCCCGCTACAGCCCGGTTCACCGGAGTCCTGCTAGCCCAGTGCTACAGCCTGGATTCACTCGCTGATGACTGACACGTTCGATGCTGGGTCATGGATGCCTGTCCCTGTAAGTCTGTGCCACTTTGGGTTTACGACTAGCCATGTCAGCCCGGGCTCCTTATCATATGGATGCTAGCGACACTGTCATATACGTGTGCCAAAAGGCGCAAACGGTCCCGGGCTAAGGTAAGGCGACACCCGTGGGAATACCGTGCGTGAGGCCGCAAAGTGATATGAGGTGTTACATGCTAGATCGATGTGGCATTGAGTCGGGGTCCTGACAGCGTTGGTATCAGAGCTTGACTGCCTGTAGGATTACCAAGCCAAACTGGTCGAAGTTGAGTCTAGAAATTCTTAGTTATATAAGGGAATTGATTGTGGGATGGAACGTAAGGCTCTTTTTACTCCTTATACCTCATGGCCTTCTGATCTGAGTCATCATCTTCTCTTCTACGGGGATTAAGAGCTAGCCTATCTCTTCTTTCTATCAGGATCACGTGTTACTAATCCGTAGACTTATAAGATTGTTGGTTTAAGCCTCAGTTCAGTTTCTACCTCTGTATGCTAATTATTGATCTCGAGACCTTGATATTGTGCTTCTGAGTGGTTATGCCACCATTTTGTAGTATGTCCCAAATTTATCTGAGCATTTACAGCCATTATGCTGTCCGAGTCATCCCAGGTTTCTAAGTAGTCTGATGCAATTGCAAATCCTTTCTTCCCGTTTCAATGTGCCCATGGGCCAGATTAATCACACTAATCGGTGAGTTGAGGTACTTTGTTGCCTCGACAAATATGTTGGAGATATTATTATGACCCTAGGTGTCCTAGGGGATCATCTAGTAATTTAGCCATGATTTGTGTTTCCAGTGTGATGATTCTGGCCATCATTCTCGAAAGCATCCTGTGATGCTACTTAGTAGTAGGTATTCTACTCCTGGGTTCTGAACCCGAGATTCACTCTACCTACTTCATGTTGATAGTAATTGCTAGTGCCTTTAGGATATTAGTAACCCTTGCGATAGTCCTTGAAGTCCGTGGTATCTTCTTCTTCCAAATACCATGAACTACTTATGGCAGATGTTTATTGGATCAAAAAATCACAGTTAGAGTACTCTTGAGGAGTTCTCCATTCATAAATCGTGACTCTGCCAGTTCTACCTTTCTGCATGGGTTATCCGGAAGAAATATGTTGAACTTGGTTCGACATACTAATCTATGCATCCACAACTCAGAAAATTATATGTTCCTTTGAGATGTTCTCTTTAGTTGAAATCAATACTCCCAGCAACCTCGTTGCTTGGTAGTTAAAGGATAATAATTTCATTCTTAGCATGTTGGTTTTTGAATCATTCTTCTAAGACTGATCGTGCTACCTAGTCCTTATTTCGGTGCACCATTCGATTGATGAGTTAGGATCTTGTCAAGTCCTCACTCATTTGATCATATCGTCTTGCCCTCAAAAGCGAGATTGTCCTCGATCTTAGTAACATATCGGTGGTTCGTGATTTTCCGAATATCTTCTCGGAAGTATTACCAGGTTGTCCCCTGACTGTTATGTTGAGCTCGTGATCAAGTTGGTTTCTTGTGAACCACCCTTTCTCCAAGAATCTGTAATGGATATCCCGGAGCTAGTTGGTTAAGTTAGACAACAACTTGGAGAGTTGGAAGATAAAAGCTTGCCTGACTTAGTCCGTTCCAAAGGGATATTCTTGTGTAGTGTGTGTTGAAGAAAGGTGATATCTTCATCGATTGGTCCCTGTGATCAGTTATTGGACTTATTGCCTGATAAAAACTTTGATTTGAGTATGGGTTATCGTCAAATCAAATCAGAACCAACGATATTCGTAATGTTGTCTTATTCGTGGTTGATCCCTCGAGCATACACCATTACATCTTTGGTCTGACCAATGCTATCACTTGTTCACTTAACTATGGAATTCCTTTTAAAAGGAAACCCAGATGAATTGTTGTTGTGCCCATTGACAACATCCTTATCTCCTCCATAATTTTGCTGAACAATAAGTTAGTGTTGGAAACTTTTGAAGCATTTGTTCATGCTAGCTCATGAAGCATATGTTCGGATGTAAGAAGTGACCTCCTCTAGTTCATGTGCATTTGATGCAAGTTGCCGCCGTGGACTCGAGAAAGTCAATGTTGCTTCCTCTGGAATCATCGCAAGTCAGTCATGCACACGTGCGAAGTATTCTGTGGTCTGGAGACTTGCAACCTTCATTCCATATGTGTATCCTAGCACACCAAGCCACTGACTGATTTGTTCAAGGAGAAGGAGTATCTTCATAAGAGCTAATCCGGACTTATGAAAGAACTTCGATATCCTCGCTGATGGTTCCCAACCAGAACTCGGTAGTGTTTTATTGTAAGACTACCATGTGGGCATGCTTGTCTGGGACAGCGTGTTCACATGTTTTTAGCAGAACCAGCTCATGTTTTGGAGCTTGCTATCGCAGTTCGTCCCTTGAGAATCTCGCAACGTCATCTCGTCGATTTGTGTTGCAAATTTCCGTTTTTCTTCCTAGACTCGATGAGTCTGGAATATCCTGACACCAACCAGATCTGAATCTCAGGCAGATATGATGGTTGGAATATTTCCCAAGAATTATAATATTGGTCGCGTGATAACCGGTAAAGTGGATGTCGTGGCCAACACACCCAGCCGGAAGACCTGTTATTATAATATCTTGATTGATGAAGTTGGCCACCCCCCCCATAGGGATTTCGTAGGATTTACTCCCTAGTTGCCCCTATGGATTTCTGAGATCCCGAAGTCCGACCTTTTTACTTGATGTTCTAGATATCAAACCATATCTATGTGTGGGTTACACTAGCACATCAAGGAGAACATTAGAAGCGGAGTGCTAAGTGTCTCTCGGTCGATCATCCAGATTTTGTTTCCTTGGCCTCGCCAAGGGTGAAATCTGAGAAGGTGTTATCTTCCTTTGCATCTGCATCCTCCATCACCATTCATCATGGTAGTAAGTTGTGTTACCGGACCCTTGACACGGATGTTGGTAAAACCTTGATGATTATGGAAATGCTCAAGTTCTTGAGAGCACGCACAAGCGCTAGATGTTATCATCGGCACTAACTGGGTTTGCTCTTAGTTTCCTCGGCAATGCTATGATCTTTTCAAACAGTGAATTCACTCTCTATTGTTGGGTTCTTCCCCAGTTACCAGAATCATTCCTAGCATTTGCATTTTGTTCCCAGCTTGCACCGCCAATGTGTCATTCTACCATGGGTCTCTTCCATCTCCGGTGATAAGCAAATTCATCCATTACGTTGTCTTCAACAAGGTAATCCACATCATCCAAGTCCGAGTATGCCATTCTACCGACCCCCTCCAAATGATCGCTTGTGATTGCCTTAGGCTGGTATAAAGAGTTTCAATGATCTTTGAATCAAAGGTAATTCTTTTTGCCACTTAAGGGGATAATCTACGAATCACCCTCCTTCAGGATGTTTCGTCGTGGTATCATGGCAACTCAACTCCTCGCTACGTGGACAATCGTTTACCACCTTCTTAGGTGTGGAATTGTTGTCTACCTAGTGAACCTTCGTCATCCGTTTCTTTCCACCCCTCTTGATGTGTATCTCGTGTCTCAACCCGCGAGATGGTCCTATGTCTCATTCCGTGAGTTGTTCGATCTTCGAGAAGATCGACCCTTCTAGAGCCTCCTTCTTCCCTCCATGTCATGTTGGCAGGATTTCTCAGAGCAAGACATCAAGACAATGATGGTGAATGAATCAACGTTCAACTGAAGTGCACCCTGGATCGTGAAGATTATACTAGTTGCGTTTACCCTTCACCTTACCCTACGCTTGAATCTCGAGACGAGATTCTTGTTTAGTGGGGGTGAGTTGTCACATCCCTAGCTGCTGGTAGTGCTCTAGGCTAGCTTCATGTGTGCATCATGTCTATATTTTCGAAATTTGAACTGAGGAATTTTGGAAGCCTCAAAAACTTAAATAAAAGAGGGGCAAAAACCCTAGAAATCTCATTCATTGCTCCAAAATGCTCTTCTTAAATGTTTGATAATTTTTGGTAAGGGTTCTGGTCCCAACCAAAATATTGAACATTTTTAAGGAATTATTTTTGGGACTTTGGATTTAATTCATTAGCTATTTGAATTTGAATTATATTCATATAATTAGAATATAATTTCAAATACCCCCTGAAATATTTTATAAGCTTTTGGAAAAGTCCATCTAGCAATATAAAATATTCAGAGGAGTTTTTGGCATTGTTTGAATTATTTTAAATTCAAAACAGTGGCAAGATGAATTAAATAAAACAAAACAGAAGAAAAAAATAAAACAGAGCAGAAGACTTACCTGGCGCTTACCTGTCCAGCCCAGCCGGCCCAGCTCCTCCAGCGACTCGGCCCAGCCCACCTCCTCCCCCTTGTCATCTTCCTCCTCTGCCAGGAGGACGAACAGAGGCGAGGCGTGGCGCGCGCCCGAGAGGCCCCGGCCACCTCCTGCTTCCACCGAGGCGTTCCCGAGCCTCCCCCTCACGCCACCACGATGCCACGAACCCCCCCTGGTGGCCCTCTCTCCTCTCCCTCACTCGCTGCTCTCCTTCCCCTCTCCCTCTTCGTTCTTCGCCCGAACAGAGAGCCGCCGCCGTCGTTCGCTGCCACCACGCCCACCATGCTCCTCTCGCCTCCCCGTGTAGTCTGCAAACTCCGCCACCGCCTGTTACGTCGCCTCGAGCAAGCCCCGAGCGCTCAGACGCCCCAACTCGACCGCATCGACTCGTCTTCAAGCTTCGGTCGCCGGAGATCGCCGTCGCTGTCCCGTCGCCCCAGGCCTTCCCCGAGCACGCCGACCGTCTCATCGTGATCTCCGTGAGCCCCTGCTTCGTTTCCCCCTAACCCCATGTCCGATTTCGAGTTCCAGCCGCTCCCTCCACCGGAGCCGAGACGCTCCGCCGCACGAGCTCGTCGCCGGTGAAGCCCCGGTGACCTTTTGGTCCCACGCATGCGTCCGTTGCACTCGTTACGTCCCGTAGAGTAAAACTAGCGCGACAACCGTCTCGTTTGCACACCGCAGCGCCGGTCCCGCGAACCCCCGAGCTCCGGCCGCCGCCGGGGTCGATGCCACGCTCAACTCCGGCCACCCCACGCCCTCTCGTGGGTCCCCCTAGATGCGCGGGAGCACGGGCTCACTCTTGGTGCCCTCAGCGCGACCAGCCGCGGGCTGTAGCGCCGTCCCGAGCAACTCCGGCGAGGTCTCGCCGTCGCCGTGGTCGCCGGCGTCACTTGCTGACGTGGCTGGCTTAGTTAGCCACTAATCACCGCACCGTGTCACTGGCACTGGGCCCCACGCCTTAATTAATCTTAGTTTATTTTCTGTTTAGTTTAACTAACCACATGGGCCTCACCCGTCAGCTTTCACCATGCTGACATGGACGTTGACCGACCCCACACGTCAGTATTGACCTGCTGACGTGTCTGTTGACCCGGCCCCACCTGCCATTGACACTAACCAGCCTCAGTCACTGACCAGTGGACCCCACTGGTCAGGTTTGACCGCCAGCAGCGTCTGTTGACCTGCTGACGTCACAGTAACGCAGTGCTGACGCAGTAAATCCTTTTCTGGATTTATTTATTAATCAGAAATTCCAGAAAATTGTATAAACTTCTAAAAATCATAGAAATTCAACCGTAACTCCAAATTAAATAAATTATATATGAAAAATTATCAGAAAAATTCAAGGAATCCATCTGTACCATTTTCATGCATGTTAGAACAACTTATAGCTGCTGTTTAGCACAAATCAATTAAATGGCATTTGAATAATCACATATGGAGTTTGAATTTGAATCTTGTATTCAAACCAACTTCATTTAATCTGTTGCTAGTTGCATTAGCTCAAAACACATTCATATTGCCATGTCATAGCATGCATCATTTTGTGCATTGCATTGATTGTGTTCTTCTTTGTTGCCGGTATCTGTTCCCTCCCGGTAGACGATGTTCCGACGTTGT